>NC_056751.1:470504077-470709077 GCF_019279795.1 Protopterus annectens
CTCTGTATAAACTGTGGTAGATGCCATTGTTCTCTGTCCTATTCTATCTGATGTTATATGCTGCTCCAGTGTTAAGCTTGTATAGCATATGTGGCTGTGGCTGCACTGAAATTGGATGTGGATATGCATTTTCTCACAGGTGTCTGCTATGCTGTGCTGTGACCTGCGTGTCGAGCCTGCTATAATCGCAGGCACATGTGTATTCCCCCATACAATATATATTCCAGTGTTGTGGCAGTCTGCCTGTAGTTTGTCCAGTGCTTTGTGACATGCCTAGCAGTCTACTGTAAATACCTAGTGTGCTGTTATGTCCAGTTATTTGCAAGACATACTGCTGCCATGCCAGCATAACTGTACATGGCTAGTAACATCCACATTGGGAGGTGTGGTCCACATGTCTCACATGAAGGGGGCATGTGTACACTTCTGGGCTATCCACAGAGTGACAGCCTGTCCACATATAGTGGTCATATCCCTGCTGTAGTCCACAGGATCATTACTGTGCTAGCAGTGGGACTATACTATGCTGCCCCTAGGATGTCTGTCCGTAGGCAATGGTGCACATGTCTACAGCAGATGTGACCTCCCACACCCAACTTATCGATTAAGACACCCCTATGACAGTAGCAGCAGTCTACATATATACCCAGAATACATCCATAACATCCCCTTGCACTACGGCATTGAGACTATTGGTACTGAGGTAGGACTCTATTCTATGTTCTGGACATATGGTAAACATATATGTGCACACATATATCCACATATCTATGTAGATATATGGACATATACATATCCACATACATATATGGAGATATATATGTACATATATATACATATAAACACTCAAACATATACATATACACAGCAATGACTTCAACAAGTGGCTAAGCATCTGATGTCATTCAAGGGGGATCCAGTATCTGTCTGCCTGGGACGACATGATGTACAAACCATGATAGTGATATTGATATTTGCAATAACTGCAGCTGAAAGCCCTCCAGGTATAGCATCTCTAAGCCACTGAGAACCTGAATGCTTTGGGCTCCCCCCCAACTTGTGTCAGCAAGGAATCCTCTCACTCCAGCTAAAAGCAAAGAAAACTCTAACCAGCAATCATCCAAAAATAGACTGCAGCCCGAGGTTTAACTCCAGGAGCCTTGGTGTTGCCACTTGTGTAGTAGCCACTGAGGACCTGATCGCTTTGGGTCCTCCTCCACCACCACTTGTGTGAGCAAGGAATCCTCTCACTCCAGCTAAAAGCAAAGAAAACTAACCAGCAATCAGCAGCCCCAGGTTTAACTCCAGGAACTTTGTTGTTGTCACTTGTGTAGTAGCCACTGAGGACCTGATCGCTTTTCCCCCCTCCCACTTGTGTGAGCAAGGAATCCTCACACTCCATCTAAAAGCAAAGAAAACTCTAACCAGCAATCATCCAAAAATAGACTCCAGCCCAGGTTTAACTCCAGGAACCTTGTTATTGCCACTTGTGTAGTGTAGGTGCCAGCTTTTGTGACTACTGTTCTGCCTTGTTAAGATCTGTTACAGTCAGCTAGAGTGCATACCCCAGGGGCAACAGCTGCAAACCTTCTTCCTCTTAGCCCACCCCCACCCCTTTCATCCGTTTCACTGTTGATAATTTGTTGTATGTTAAGGTATTTAGCCCCTCTTAACAGTCATAGCCTTCTGTCCCTCCTCCTCAATACTTGTTCTTCACTAAACACCAAACAGAGATGCAAAGTCTCCAGCTGCTTTTATCTTTAGCTACATTGTGTGCAGCAAACAATGAGCAAAGGGGAATACAAATATAAAAGAGAATAAAATCTGCCATTGCAGACTAGCAAGCAGCATACAACATCTATCTGTGGTGTACTCCTATACATAGTTTTTCTTGGAGAAACCTTCCAGTCCTTGAACAAGGGTGCCTGTATGTTTACCTTATTTCCTTGGCTATCTTTGATAATTAGCTAGGTTAGCAGAGTGCCTTGGATTCTCCCCTGCTACTTAAAATTCCAGTTGATGGTTTCCCTCCCTTCCCCCACCCCGCAAGTGATTGCTCAGGTACAACACACCAAAGGTTTTAAAAACCCTGGATGCCATATTTGCTCTAATTGCAGCTGATAGCCCTCCAGGTGTAGCATCTCTAGTAAGTGTCCCTGGACTAGCTGATCATTTTTTTTTAGCTAAGTTCTATCTGGAAGGTGTGGCCCCGCTCTGCTCACTTCACTCTCTTCCCACCCACCCCCATATCATTACCTTTATACTTATCCATACAACCACACCCTCTCACTTCCTCCCAAATCCCCCATCCCTCTACTTCCTGTTCTCATATTACCTACCTCTTTTGCTCCTCCCCACACTTACCTACCATCCACTATCTAAGACTACTATACCTTACTCCCACCCCTTCCTCTCATCCTCTATTATACATCCCATAAAGTGACATGTCTCTTACAACTGAAACTATACTCTTACCTTCTCTACTCCTTATACTCTTATCACCTCACCTCCTATCACTCACAATCACCTACTCCCTATTTCCATCCCTCAAACACCACTCTTAACTCAAGTACTACACCACAACCCTAGCTACTAATTTGTCCTTCCATCCTTCCCCCCACCACTCCCATTCCTAAAATAAAAATATCTTCCCCCTCCCCTTTAAAACAAAAAAAAACAAACTCTACTTACTCAAATTAAAACCCCATTACAAACCTCTACTTCTATCTGGTGACATTCATCCTAACCCAGGCCCTACAGACACTACCCTGAACAATAATCCCCCTGTATCTAAACCTGCCAACCCCTCCAACCCACAAAAACAAGTAGAATTATGCTCTATCAACATCAGGAGCCTTGTAAATAAAGTGCAATAAATCTTGCTTGAATAGCTAACTATATTCCTGACATAGTTACTCTAACTGAAACATGGTTAAAACCACACCATCTGGACAGTGAAATCATCCCTCCTGGCTATAATATCCTTAGATTAGATCGACCTAAAAGAAAAGAAGGAGGAGTCTCTATACTCTACTCCAATTGTCTCTCCCAAATCAGTCCCACACTAGACTTACCCACCTTCTCACCAGCTGAACTCCTACTGACCAACTTCAAACTCTACAGTTTCAACAACATAATTGTCGCAGCAATCTATATTTCCCCTGGTGATAATATTAACATACTTGAGAACATCCTATCTCACCTCTCACATACCATCCACAATGAAATAATTATACTGGGAGATGTAAATGTTGATTGGCTTACAATACAAGCTCCCAACACTACTTCCTGTATAAACCTACATGGGTTTGAGCAGCTAATCACAAACCCAACCTACATTAATAAATCTCACCTACCTAGCTCTCTTCTTGACTGGATATTGGTCTCCCACCCTCAAAACTATCATAACTCCCAAACCCTTCCAAATGCCCTCAGCAACCACTGCCCTATAACAGTTACTAGACATAGACCCCACCTTACCAAACCTAACAAATTTATTATCACCCGCTCACTTTCTCATTTCTGTCCTAACTCCTTTATTCACCAACTCTCCAAAATTAACTGGTCTTACCTCACCACTCTTCCTTTAGATGAAGCTGTCCAGTCCTTCAGCACTACATTCCTAAACATTCTTAACTCCCTTGCTCCTCTTCGCACAATTATAATCAAATCTAATACTGCTCCCTGGCTCACTAAATCTACCAGAACCCTCATGAAAAACCGGGATAGGATTTGGAAAATGTGGTCATAAACTAGGACCCCTTCTCTTCTTCACAAATATAAAGAACTCAGAAATAAAATAAAAAAAAATCATCCATTATGAAAAAATAAACTTCTGTGCCAATCCTCCCTCTACTCTTAAATCAGACTCAAAGAAATGCTGGAGCTCTATTAAACAGAATCTTCATCCAGGAAACCCTTCCTCTCCAAACACATGTACCAATGCAACACCTGAAGACATAGCCAACAAATTTAACAATCATTTTATAAACTCAACAACCTCCATAATAAATCCCCCCCCAGAAACAACACTAGCACCCCCACAAACTCTATACCTCTTCCAAACCCTCCTAACTCCTCCTCTCTAAAAGCAGTATCAACTAACTATGTAAAGTCATTACTCTCTAAACTTAAACCTTGCTCCCGATCTGTTGACAAGCTACCCTCTTACTTCCTGCAGATTGCCTCTGAACCTCTTGCCTATCTTGTATCCATCTTAATCAACCAATCCATTTCTGAATCCTATGTCCCCACTGTATGGAAGAATTTCTTTGCTCTACCCATTCACAAAGGGGGCAACTCGTCAGACATATCCAACTTCAGACCGATTGCCATACTCTCTACACTCTCAAAAATCCTAGAGAAATGCATTCACAAGCAGGTAATGCATTACCTTCACCAGGAAAACCTTCTCACACCCACACAGCATGGTTTCCGTCCCAAGCATAGTACAACTACTGCACTCATATCATTCATCAATATAGTCTCCCTAGCTTGTAATAACAATAAACTTGTCTCATGCCTATTCCTTGACCTTTCTAAAGACTTTGACACTGTCTCTCACCCACTTCTTCTAGATAAACTCACTAACTTACATTTCTCTCCCCCTACTGTCTCCTGGTTCTCCAGCTATCTCTCTACCTGCCAGCAATCAGTTAAATGGTTCTCTGCCCTATCCTCCCCTTTCACTGTACAAATGGGAGTCCCCCAAGGGTTCATACTTAGACCACTACTCTTTAATATTTTCACCAACTTGCTCTACTCCTCTTGTCCCCAGTCATCTCTTGTGCAATATGATGATGACTCAAATGTTATAACCATTGCTGACAACCCACTCAACTACCCAGGCATCCTTCCACACCATTGAGACTTGGCTTAGTGATAACAAACTAATACTTAATCCAAAAAAAAAAAAAAAACTAAGCTCCTACTCTTCCTCCCTAAAAACCTCACCATACACAAAAGTACATTTACCATCTTATCCTGCAACAACACTATCATCTCAGCTGAATCTAGTACTAAATTGCTAGCTGTTACAATAGATGATCAGCTTAAGTTTGATCTCCATATTACTAACTCGGTAAAAAGAACTCATCAGAAACTCGGACACCTTTTCCGTAGCAAGAAATACTTAACTAACACTGCCCAAATAACTCTTTCTCAGGCTTTATTACTACCAACACTCCTGTACAGATGCCACATATTCACAAACCTAAATTCTGCACTTATTTCCAAGCTTGAAACCACCCATAATAAGATCGCCAGATTTGCAACTAATCAAACCTACAAGTCACACCACTGCTTAGCACTACAGCAACTAGACTGGCTAGAATTCCCTCAGCTGCTCCAACTATACCAACTGCAAATCATCCACTCTATCCTCTGTCTACCCTCCTTGTGCCCCAGCCTCTCCACTATCATATCCGAATATTCCCCTGCTAAGATGCTATGCAGCTCAAATCAAGAATTATTAGACATCTACAAACCCAAAACCAAAATAGACTGCCTTCTCTATAACTATAACCCAGCTACATCCTGGAACCAACTCCCCTTGGAAATAAAATCCCTCCAGCATAGAAAAAGTTTCAAATTAGCCACAAGGAAATACCTAAAAACAAAGTGGTCTTGCCACTGTAGCCAACGACCCTGAAACCACCATCCTTTCACCTATTTCACCACCTCACTCTTAATGTATCTGTAACACTATTCCCCTGCCTCTTCTACCTCTTCCCTTCCTTTATGTCCAACTACTCTTAATTCTTACAGTCTCAAAATAACCTACCTGTCTAGTCTATCTCCTATACTCTACCTCCCCTACATCTCCTACTAGTCATTCTTACTTTCCTTTCTTGTTTCCAAACTCCTATACAACTAGATCCTTCCCACTTTAAATAAGCACCAGCCTATTAACTCATTTTGCTCTAAGCAGCTTAAATAATATTGTGACTAGTCACATTTTCTTCTGCAAATTGTTTAAAACCTTGTTTGTAACAACTCACAGACTCGTCTGCCAATTGTTAATACTCCGTATAATTGAATTGCCTGAAGAGCTTTTTCTCTCTCCAAGTCTCTGCTTGTAAGATTCTATAGCTGATTGTTACTACTATGTTACTAAAATTTAATAAATTGTTTTCTAGTCCTGAGGAGCTTTTCTCCCTGGGTCTCTGTTGAAAATGAGCCAAAAGCTCAGCCAGACTAACCTGGTTAACAAATGTAAAATAAAAAAATAAAAATAAAAATAAATGATGCTCTGCCAGAGATGGTCTGCACCTGTTGCCCCTGGGATTCAGGTTATTGGCTACAGCTACAGCTCTTGGCACCCCCATAGTGCCTTATCTAGGCAAGGGTCAAAGGACAAAACCACCACTGTAACAGATGCAAGCATGTAAAACTGATGATAATGCAACTCAGTGCTAGAAGTCTAAACCTAAAAAGGCACTCTCTTGAGGCACACCTACAAATGGGGAACATCGATATCTGTGCAGTAACTGGGACCTGGTTCAATGCTTCAGAGAGCACACCTGTAATACCTGCCTACAACCCTTATCACACATGTTGGGCAACAAACCGAGACCACAACACTACAAGTGGAGGAGTGTCCATATTCACCAAGGTCATTCATACTGCCAGCCTAGTTTCCAAAACAATGCATCTGAGAATATCCAGATGCAACTAACACTAGGTAAGACTGCAATCCAAATTGCAGCTTGTTAAAGATCCCCTTCCATGGTCCACACCATTATAAATATACTGGACAATATTAAGATACAACCAAGCACCATAATACTGGGTGATTCCAACTACTCTGCTATTAACTGGGAAAACAACTTGTGTACCAACACCCTTTATCAACAGTTCCTGGATGTCATTCATTCCAACCCCCTGTATCAACTATTCCATTTTCCAACCAGAGTGTCCAATATCCTAGACATGGGAGTAAGATGCTCCACACTAGTGGTCAACCCCTCATAGGTCAGGTCTGACCATAAGGTAATCACCGTTGACATCCACATCCCACCCGCCATTAAGGAAACCTCCATAAAAACCCTCTCCAAATCCAACGCCATGCTAGTCAAGTCAGAAGTGACAAACCTCATGACACCCATGGAGATGGGAGCTGAAAGTGCAACTGGTGAATCCTATACTAAGGCACTGTATGGGCACATCCACTTGAGCATGAATTGTGCATTCCCAAATAGAACCGAAACACTGCCCTCCAAAAAAGGAAACAATCTTGTGCTCCACTGCCATGAACAAACTATACAACAGAAGGAAGACACTGTTGCAGAAAAAAGGATAATCCCAAAATGTAAACTGCTCCTTTACCAACCTCAGTAAGAAGCTGATATTCTTCAAAATCCGTCACAGCTTGTTACATAAATATAAATGCCATAGATTCCAAAGACAACCACAAGGCATTCTATAGTTAAGTCCAGGATCTAAACGGCAATGCTCAGAACTGCTCTGAGCTACAAAAGAATGCATTAAATATACTGATTCCAAGGAGTATGCCAATATCTGGGAAGACCGATTTAGTGCCACATTCACCCTTCTCTCACCCCCTAAAGGGCCCAACAAAAGGTTGCCAAATTCCAGTAATCATGGCCACACAGGTGGAAACTGCCATATCCACTGCCAGGAATACAGCATCCATGGGTCTAGATGACATCCCGGGCTGTGTACTACATGAACTACAAAATAACCCTGCATCATACCTATCTGTCATGTTTAATCATAGCCTCACCTCAGGCTTCTATCCCACTGAGTGGCACACAGCTACAGTTTTCACACTCCACAAGGGGGAATCCACCTTGGATGCCAGAAACTACCGTACCATCAGTTTGACGAGCCTGATCTGCAAGGGCATGGAATGCATTATCATGCAACTTATAAACAAAGACATTGGCAACCAGCAAACACTGGACGCCACCCAGGTTGGGCTCGTGAAGGGCTGATCTTGTCTCTTGAACCTGATTGACTACTTTGATTCAGTCCCTGGAGCTGTGGAAGAGGGTAAGGTGATCCACACAGCCTATCTGGACTTGGCCAAGGCCTTTGACAACATCCCCCACTCTAGAGACATAGTTAAACTTACAAAGCTGGCCATAAACACCTGCGTCACTCGATGGGTTGCCAACTGACTTACTGATGGAACCCAGACTGTAAAAGTACCCATGTCCAATCCCTGCTCCAGACAAGTGACAATTGGAGTACCTCAGGCATAGTCCTGGGACAGCTTTTGCTTGGCATCTATTTTCCTGAAGTACAGGCCAACACTACGGAACTCTGGCTAACAAAGTTCACAGATTACTGCAAACTGGGAGCCATTATTGCATCCCCAAATGATGTGGATAATCTACAACATAGCTTTACAGAAACAGATGCTTGGTGCCAGAGCCATGGACTCAAGCTTAATGCCAAGTAATGTATAGTTATCCCCTTTAGAAATACCATGTACCCATGAATTACCACATAGGTGGCAGTACATTAAACACTGAAAGTGCTCTGACAGACATAGGGACACAGGTGGACAGTGGTCTCACCTTCATTAACCACATTGCCACAACAGTAAGGAAATTCTTCTATGTGGCGCACCTCATCACTGAGGGCTTTACATCCAGAAAAAAGAGGGTAATTGTCCCACTGTACTCATCCCTCATTACACCCAGTATAGAGTACAATGCCCCATTTGGTATGTACCTTGCAAGACAGCTGTGACAGCTGGGAAGGCAGTGGAAATACCTCACTATAGGAATCACAGGCCTAAAACAGATTGCCTATGCTGACCGTCTAGAAATCCTCCAGCTATACTCTGTGGCATATCGTCTACACAGAGGCTAGCTCTGCGTAACATACAAGGCTATGTCAAACCCTGGGAAATGACATCTGTAATATGTGTATGTACTGCCATGCACAGTACATGCATCTATGTGCTGTCGTTACAGTAGCAAAGGGTATTGAGTGTCATGTCTGGGACACACAAGTAGATGAGACCTGCACAGCACTGTTATCCATGTGAATGTGTGACATGCAGGGGTAGCAACCCAGGGTACGTGCTGTCACACTGGCATGTAGTGTAACATGGTGTTACTACTGTTGACAGTGCTGTCCCAGGGAAGTTTAGAGTGCTAACATTACTACTGACAACAAGCACATCTGTGGGCATACCTGCACTCTGTGGGCTCACTGTCATGTTCCTGTTGTGTGGGCTGTGTCCCCATATATATCCCCTACTGGATAATAATCAGACATGTGGAATGTAACTGTAGAGTACCGTCTGTACAGCACATGTTAGTGAGGGCTTACGACATGTAGTAATGGCATACATATTGTTGTCAAACTTCCATCTGTTGACACATTCATCCTACTGCATAGCTACTCACCAAACTGGTGTCTGTTAGTCCCTCTACAGATGTGCAGATGGCAGTTATCCAGCTGGGATACGTACAGACAACCTATGCTTGATTGACACTGACATGTGAAGCCAACTGTGTACTACCTGTCACATATAGGAGACAACACCTTGTATGGGCCACATGCCATGAGTACCTACACTACACTACAACAGTCAACTGAACATGCTTGGGTACAGGTCTCCAACACAGTCACTAACCATGTGTTGTAAAGCATGTTGCCTTCATGTCAACTGGATCACCTCAGTGGCCATGTGCAGAAGACACCCAGAGGTTTGGCTGATGCATGTCACTCTCACCCTACCAGTCATTAACATGGTGTCTGTTGATAGATTGCCTGCTGGCACATGGCAGGTAGCATGATACCAATGTACACAAACCCCCTACACATCCAATCCCTCCATGGCCAATAGCCAGGTACACAGCTATGACCACCTGCAGCAATGCACCACAGTATTGACACATGTACATGTGCATTACTGAGGATAGCATTGTTTGTGTGTTAGTACACCTGTAGTTGGGAATTCCATGACAGCCTTCACAACCAACTCCACTCCCATTGCCATAGTCAGATGTGGATACTGCTGTATTGGATATGACATGTACCCTGTTACACTCCTATCCCTAACAGCTACTTGTGCCATGCAGTACCAGCACAACAGTGTTGTACAAATGGGTTGATAGGCATGGGAAACCCATTGAGGTCTGCCAAGTGTGTGTATATGTGCATGTCTGCATATCTGTAGGGAACACCATTCCGAGGCCACATACTCCTATTACACTACACATTGCCACACAGTAGTACAGATAGTGTTGTCACTGCCCATAGGTGAGGCATCACAATGCAACACCCTACTATGCCTGTGGCATGTGCATTGCATGCATATCCCTGTGGTACCACTGTTGCAATATACAATGGGTTGTATTGCTGTCATGGCCAATGTGTGATAGTGGGTATGTCAGAGTATCATGATGGGTTCCAGTGTATACAATATCCATTGGGGGATGTGGGTGCTGTGTACACTGTCATTACACCATGGTACACCCAGTATATGTCCCATGTACCACTTTCTGGTGACCACTGTCACCATCAACCATACAGGTAACTGATAACAGGATACAGCCCAGTTACACATGTGCTGTGTGCAGCCTACCTCTAACACATTGGATACACAGACTAGTTAGTTCGAAACAATAAGCCCAGGTCTCTAAGATGTGTGCCTGCCTGTTACGTGTCTGTCAATGTGTATATGAAAGTATGTCACACTATGTATTCTCCATATATAAACATTAAACCCCCCATAACCATATTGTACATGTCTGTGGATGTTCTGCATGTAACATGTAACCTGGTACACAACTCACCCAAAACTAGGTGTGGTGTGTGCAATGAAAGCCACACAGTTCAGTAGCACTACATACCTAGGTAGGGGTCTAGTCACAGTGTTGCCAAGTAAGGATGTGTGTGTGTATGTGGATGGGTAGACATAAGAGTGCAGATTATACATGTATCAGCAGGTCACCTGTCAGTGTGGCAGAGGCAATAACTGTTATACAAACCTGTGACATGCGTGGAACTGTACATCAGATATGTCATGGTCATGGTGTCACCACAGTGCCGTACCCTTGTGGAATATGACTGCAGACCATCCTCCTGCTGACACATGTACACCTACAATACAAATGGATAACATTATGGAGATAACAATCAATCAGTGTTACTAACAGTGGAAATGCACTATAGCTGCATGGCTACACTACCTGACATTACCCCTGACAACATCTTACACTGCAGTACATTGCAGCACACTATTACAGTCACCGTGTGCATCAGAACTATATTAGCCTGTCCCTGCATCAATGTTATGGATGACAGAGATGTGGCACATGTATCATATGCACAAGGTGTGTTGCTGGTTTGCCAGAGGCCGATGGTGGTCCATACATTTGTCACCATGTTTGTGGGTGAGGGGTTTAGTTCTTTGACTGGGGCGTGGTGATGTGTGTGTTGGTATAGGGTTGTACTAGGTGTGGTTGCATAGTGTGTGGGTATGCATGCACACAGTTCTGCCATGTGGCTGCCCTATACAGATGTTGTTGGACAGCTGCAGACCATACCTGGCAGGGTGTACAGTTCACCGCCTCTGGCCACAGACATGCTGACTGTGCCTGCCAGGGGTTCCATGGGCATGTGCAGGTACAAACCTTGAGGTGCTACTCTGCCCTGATGATGACAGATGTCTGCTGGAGCCATGTCTCACCTGGGAATTGCCAGGGCCATGTGCATGAGACCTGCTGTGGTGTGGTGTGGACAGCAGCCCCAGTGGTGTCCTGGGGTTGGTACTACCACTAAAGGAGCGGCTTGGCATTCTAGCATGTCCACGTTGACCACCAGCTGCTGGTGTTTCTGGCCTATGTCCATACAATCGTTGCACCACTCCCACCACATGTTCAAGCATGGACATACCATGGTTAAGGAGGCCCACCATCTCACCTCACCATCTATCCATGACCTCGGTATATTCATGGAGGGCAGCAACAAATTCACAGATGTTGCCACTTACAGATGAGAAAGCAGCCTTCTGCAGTCTCAGCCCCTGTCTGGGGTACATTTCCATAAGTGCCTGTGCCTCCATTATAGCCTGAAACATGCTTCTGGTGGTACCAGATGTGGCACCTCTGCCAGGGGCATGATGACCCGTGGCCCTCCCATGAGCACCATGGTACATCTGCCGATGTGGTGACCTGCCAGACATCCAGCTATGCTGATTGTGACCTGACACAGTTGGCATAGACACCACACTTTCCTGGTCACCGGCACCACCTGCCAACTGTCCCTCTGCTATGGCCACTTGTGATGAGGTTTGTAGGGGCACTGTAACTGTGTGCGGGCTTGGAGTGGCTAGGAGGGTGATGGCAAATGATGGCACAGTTTTGGCCTCTGAGAACCCCACCTGTGCCTCAACAGTACCGTCATCATCATCCTCGGTGTCTGTACGGACACCTACCTCAGAGTGCATGCAGAAGGGACTCTGACCCACCTCGCCACCTGTGGGGGAAACAAACACACACTTTAAGACCTGTACAACAATGCATAACAGTACACACATTTACACACATGCACACACACACACACACACACACACACAAACACACACACACACACACACGCACACGCACGCACACACACACTCATACACATACACCCACACATACTGACAGTCCACCTTACTACTTCCTTGTCCCTGAGTTTACAGATAGTCCTACATTCAGTTACATATGTTCCCCATCCTGCATGGCACTTGCAAACATACACTCATTTATACTTCCCATTAACATATCGTTCCTCTCCATGCCTACATGTGTGATCACAACACATGACCTGTTACTCCATCACCTCCCTGACTTGAGTCGAGTAGGTTGTACATGGCCTCACAGCTGTCATCCAGTATTACTCTGTGTATGTTCAGTCATGATGTACATGGCCCCTATATGGTTGGGGCTGCTACATTCACTACATATGTCACACACCGGAGTCCCATACTACAGTCTTGCTCAGTCCATGCCACACCTGCTGCACAATCAACCCATCATGTGGACAACAGTAATATCTGGATACAATCACTGGTGTGCTCTGGTAATTCCCCATTGCATTAGTAGTGGTGCATACATGGGTAGCCGGTTATCTATCTGCTGCTGGCAATATGATGTGTATACCTGATGTGTACTTTCCCTCCCAATGCATGTTGCATGCTACAGACCTTATTATGCTATCAGCTGTCCTGTGTTCACATATCAGACAGGTTGTCCTGGTGTCTCATGTGTACATGTACAGCACAATCCCAAGGAGAAGTACTGTAATGTGATCAATCCCACTGTCACCTGTGCATACATGAACACCCACACAAACAGACACATGTACACACACATCTGACATGCATCAACCACACTCCACTCCACCAGATTCCACTTACAGACACAATCAACACACACCCAACCCCCCCCCACACACACACCTACATGTGAGGTTGCACAACTTTTGTACACACAGTCCTCCCATTACCCTTCTGTCAGCATGCATTACATATGGTACTCAGCATGCAGTGCAACTATAGTGACTTCATGCTAGCGCCAGTATACATGTGTGTGATGCTTGGGCTGTGTTGGTAGGTGATGGCCATTCCCCTTGATAACACTACACCCATGTACAAAGTGTTACTGTAGACCTGTTTTGCACCCCACCCTGTACTGTGCACCATACCTCACAGGTGCATAAACCATTGCTGCATATGTAGTACTGTGTCATTTATGTCATCTCCAATGCTCACAGCCCCTATGTGTTAGAGCAACTCATACCTGGGATATGTGAACAGATATCATTTGTGAATGCCTGATGTCTGCTTTACAGATCACAACATCAGCAGTGCATGTATGACCAATACAAGACTATTACACTGACAACCACCAGACCTTACCATGGCTATGGGGGGTGACGTACACATGTCTCACAACTCTGCATGATTGCAAGGTCTACTCATCTGCACATCCCTTGGAGTACACACACTGCTGTCACTATTGCTGTGGGGACAGGGTTACATCTGCCACAGTTACTTAACCAGATTGTGTGCAGATGCAGCCATTCTTAGCATACGTGGGATCCCTGCTCTGCTGCAGTGCACTGTTGTGTCATGATGATACACCCTCCCCACCTCCATCCTTTTTGCAGATGCTTGACAACTATAGCCTACACATGTGTCAGTTTGCAGTGTCCCAAGAATGGGACACTACATGCAACAGCCTACTACCAGTTAATTATGTGTACCACAGTACTATGTTGTGACACAGTGTCAATCTGTAATGGTTGCTATTGTAATACAGTTATATTTACAGTTGTAGCACCATATAGCACATGTCCTTACTGTAGGCTGTGTGTCTTGCCATACTTCTCATCCCTATTGGTACATTTCACAATGACAGGATGTTAGTTATCTTGCATGTGTCTGATGTACCCTTCCAATACCCCATCATGGTCTCTACTGTGATGCAGTGCATTTCACAGCAACAAAACATGAATGTGTACAGCATGCCGTATGGGTAGGTGTGTTAGATGTGTGCATGGAATATCCCATAGCTATTACATGCCAGGTGTATTGTCATGCATGAACATGAACCATACTCACTGGCTACAGACTGTTGCCTTGGTGGTATCCTGGCAGGACCAACATAAGAGTGTGAGAAAGTTGATGTCAGTGGCCACAGCTGTGGCATTCGTAAAGGGTGAGTGCAGCATTATGGTACATCAACAGTAGAAGTCCACAATACTACAGCTTATGCACAACTGTTTATTACTACTACACAGCAACAGACTATGTATATGACATCTCAGATATGCATGATGTATCTGTACAGATGCAGAGGCATAAATAAGAGTGGTCTACTCATGTACCCTGGGGCCTTACCTGCACACTCCTCAGCCGGTGTGTCAGTGACACCCACCTCCACAATGCTCCCTGCCAGTTGTTGGTTCTGCAGGCAGGCAGGTGACACAGGGCTGCTGAGAAGCTCCTCCACACGGGTGAGGGATGGATGGATGGATGGATGGATGGATGGCATGCCCCCCAATGTGAGATGGTCCACCCATACAGCAGCTGCACTCCGACGTACATGTTGAAGTAGGTCAGAGGAATGATGCTGGACCTGCTCATAGCTGCGGTTCTGCATGCTGCCATCATTGACCCTGTGGACTAGATCATTCCACAGGGCTGTCCTCTCCTGCTGCTCATGGGCTGTCTGGCTGAGCAGCAGTTGGTAGTGCTGTATCATGTCTTCAATAATTACATCAGTTTCTGCGGCACTAAATGGTGGCAGCCTGGTGTGAGCCATCTTCTCTGGAAGACATAAAGATGTAAACAGGTCTGAGCAACTCATACAGCAGGGTTACCATAGTTCTTAATACACATCTCTGCCTCCCCCACCATATCAGCTACAACAAACCGTTCACACAATGCAATTGGTATGTTGACAGCTTACCTACCATTGGGACATATGTTGTATTGTACCATGCTTTGTGCTATGTCATTGTACCACACTTTGTGCTATGTGTTTGTAGCCATGTTCCCTGTGGGGACACTATCTTTGCTGGCCTGTTACATCACTTGCATGCCATTGTCAGTGTCACTATATATATATACATATATATATATATATATATATATATATATATATATATATATATATATATATATATACATATATATATATATATATATATATATATATATATAGATATATGTACATATATGTGTAGATATATCTTGTGGGTTGTTTATATACCTATATCTATATGCGTGTCTGTATAGCTGTAGACATACACATCTAATTATATATCACACAGCTATTTATCTATATGTGGGGTGCATACAGACATCTGGTCCACATTCTGTAACTTTCTTTCATTCACAGCTGCACTGTTCTGCCTTTCTGCAACATAGACAGTTGTCACATGTGAACACAGACTAACATTAGGGTGGTATATATGGTGAGAGATTGCTGGTAAGCCTATTATACACGTATGACATTTGTGCATGCTACATTATACATTGACATAACTGTCCTGCAAGTGGTATGCTCTGACACCCATGTGTCTACCATGACGACAGTACTTCCACCACCAGCTATTGCCCACACTAACATACCAACCAAAGATATAATGGCTTGCATCTTTGTCATTCATTGCTGATCTGCACAGTTGGCAGGTATGTCCTACTGCCTACAGGGACAGACAGTATTGTCCAGAGCAGTTGTTCTGCAGAACATCAATACAGGGACAACTACAGATAGGATATATGATGTGGAATGATTTATATGTGCTATTATTCTATACCACATACTACATTCAGTTAAATAGATATATGTTTTACATACCTGTAATTTTTTTCTGACAGCTGTGACAGCTTTCTGTTTTTAAGTTTTTTTTTTTTTTTTTTTTGTCTGTGTGTGTCTCTGTCTCCGTCTCTCTCTCTCCACTAGAGTGATTGAACTGGTTTGAATGGATTGCAGCTGGCTTTTGTAGGTGATGCACATGATCAGTTGATGGGCTATGCACCAATCAGTGTGCAACAGTTGCTAACTGCATGCAGCCTGCTGTGTAATACTTCAGATAACTACTGTCATGGCAACTCAGTACTATAAAATACTGACTCATGTGCATTGTCCCTTAACCTTTCCAGTATGGAGGACATCCTTCCTGTATGTGGGCAGCAGTGTTACAAACAGCCGGTTGCAATACCTCTTACAGCAGGACTTGCAGACACAGGCCAACTACACATTTGTATGAGGTTCCAGACCTACAGACAGAGTGAGTAGTGTTGTTATATGCATTGTATATTGCTGGTCTTGCAGTGTTTATGTGTACATAGTAGTTCAGGATGGAATGCAGTCTGCCTGCATAGCTCTCATCTGTGGGCCTATCCATATGATGGCCAGTGGATTGTCTGTTTAGTTTTGTCTGTGCACCACACAGGTCTTCTCCTAGATATATCACTGGCAGTCTGTCTGTTGCGTGCTATCAGTACATGGCTACATCCATTTGTGTTTCTGATGTCTTATTCCTGCATAAGGGTATGTTGCAACAAATCCTGTAACATCAGTGATTTCCTGGGTGTGTAACAGCAATATTGCAAGTATGGCCATGTGTTCCTGCCTCTGTCCTCCACATATATGGCAGGCTTTGTCCTGCTGTGATACAGTTAGGGGTTGTTAGGTAATGGCCTATCATTATTTACTGCTAGCATTCCTGCAATCCTCCCAGTCATATCGTGGACTCCCACAAAATATGTTGGTCAGGGTCCATACATGTGAAGCATACATTGACATTACCACAACTAATACATTTCCCCCTAGGGTTGACTACAGGGTTGACTACAGAGTGTAATTGCACGCTGCTGAACTACATCTGAAATTGTTGATTGCTACTTATCTTGAAGGCAAATCCTTTGTCTACTGTTGTACTAATTGAAGGCCTTGGCCTGGACAGCATAGTATGTTATATATCCACATTGCTTGCATCTACTGTTTTGTGTGGGCCTTGCATTCATCACTGATTACATATTTCAAAATGTATGTGCTGTAAGTGATGGCATACATTATTGTATAGTACAAAAATAAAGGTTTTCTGTGTATGAATACCTGTTTGTCCTGTCATGCCCTTTGAATTGTGAGTGGGTATATGTTTAATGTAAGTATTCTCATTTGTGGGAATGGTTGCCGTACTACACATTTCAAAGGTACCAGTTACAGGGTTTGTGGCTGAGGGATATACTTTGCACCCAGTACTTCCACGCTACTTCTACATATGTATGGCTACTAATACTGTTTGTCTGTGTATATGTGAATGTACCTATATATATATATATATATATATATATATATATATATATATATATATATATATATATATATATATATATATGTATATATATGTATATATATGAACATGTTTGTCAATGTATAGATGTGTGTGCATATCTTAACCATTGTAATGTGTATTCTTTCCACATTGTACATTCCCTACAGTAGAATGACTTTTCTGCATGATATGTCACAGATATTGCCCTAACATTTTCAGGTAAATTGGATTACTGTTAAAGTGTTGTAGCTGTGTTGTGGAGGGTCCTGAAGTCAAGAACTGCATGTGCTGGATATTGGATTGCACAGCATATCCGTTAGGTCTGTGGAGGGGGGTTTCATAGCACTAATTGCCAGGTATCCCTCATTTGAGCCCCCACCCCCATGAACAGTTCTTATGGTCTGTTATGTTGTAGTGAGTGGTTCAAGATTTTGTTCCAATGTGGAAATGCTATACACATTTATATATATATATATATATATATATATATATATATATATATATATATATATATATATATATATGCACACACACACACACACACACACACACACATACGCACACATATATATATATATATATGTGTGTGTGTGTGTATATCTATATAATTATATATGTAAAACCCATATATATATATATATATATATATATATATATATATATATATATATATATATATATATATTCATATGAACATATTTATCTGTCTATATAATTGATATTATATGATTATTTGTGACCTAGATATATATATATATATAGTTGTCCATCTGTCTACATTTACAGATATATATCTGTCCATATGTCCATGCATGTTCGGCTCATATTTTTGGCCTGTACCTCATTCTCTTGCAATTTATATGGCTGATCTCAGGATTCAAGTCAATAACTAGTGCTGATACTTTTGTGTTTCAGACTTCATCTCCTTCAAAATATGTGTTCTAATATATATAACTGTGTAACTAGCAATGTTTTAATTGTTTTAGAGCAGTATTTGACATATATCGAGAGCACCCCAGCACTACCAGGTTATACCTCATACCATGCTTTTCGGCCCCAAAACTTGGACCGAACCACAAAAGGAGGGGGAGTATCGATATTCATCAAAGATACCCACACCTCCAGGTTGGTGGCAAAGCACGAAGCATCAGAGACTATCCATGTGCAACTAACAGTGGGTAAAACTGCCTTCCAGTTTATAGCCTGCTACAGACCACCCTCCCAAACCCAGGAACCCCACTCGGCCTTCCTGAGAACACTGGAAAATATGAAGGTCTCTCCAAACACCATTATATTGGGCGACTTCAACTACCCAAACATAGACTGGGATCATTACTCTAGCTCCAACACTTTAGCCCAAAGGTTCCTAGAATTTATAAACTCAAATGCTATGGAACAACTTGTTACCACTCCCACAAGAGGGGAAAACATACTGGACCTGATCATCACCAACATGGGGACTCTGTGCTCCAGACCAGAAGTGTATCCCTCACTGGTAAGATCAGACCATAAACTAATCTCACTGGATATTCACATCCCGACCCACCCCTGCCCAGAAAACCACAGTGAAAAACTTCTCTAAAGCAAATTTTACACTCCTCAAAACCGAGGTGGAATCCTTCAAAGCCCCGGGCCTGTGGAAAATGCCCAGACCGCAGAATCCTTTATAAACGCATTCTATGAACACCTTCAGGAATGCATGGATCATGTGATCCCAAATAAAACCAAGACCCAATCCTCCAAAGGCAGGCGTCCTGTCTGGTGGGCCCCAGCCATAAACAAACTATACAATAGAAGGAGGAAGCTACTAAATGATAAAGCAAAATCCCAAAAGGGAAGGCATCACTGATCAGTATTAGCAAAAACTACGGGCACACATAAAATTGTCTAAGGCCAGCTTGAGAAAAATTGCACAGAACACTAAGGATAATCACAAGGCTTTCTTTAGTTATGTTAGGAACCTGGGTGGTAATTCCCAGATATGCTCAGAATTAGTCCAAAATGACAAAAAATACACCGAACCCACAGACATTGCCAACATCCTAGCTGACAGGTTCAGCACAAACTTCTCCCCCCCCTCCCCACCAAAAGGGCAAATATCTATCCCAGCAGAGTGCTGCCCCCCTGACATCTCAGATGCTCAGGTAAGAGCCGCCCTCTCCAAAGCAAAAAACACAGCATCAATGGGACCAGACGGTGTCCCATGGCTGCGTCCTACATGAACTCAAAGAAGAGCTAAACCCAAACATAAAACTACTGTTCAATCTCAGCCTTACTACAGGATATGTGCCCAAAGAGTGGCGTACAGCAACAGTGGTCCCTCTCCATAAAGGTGGTGCCTCAACGGATCCTGGAAACTATCGCCCCATAAGCCTGACTAGCTTGGTCTGCAAAGCTATGGAAAGGATCATCATGGACCTCATAAATAAAGATATTGGGGACCTACAAACACTGGATCCTACCCAGTTTGGCTTTGTTAAGGGCAGATCCTGCCTCTTAAACCTGGTTGATTTCTTTGAAACAGTCACCAAGGCCATTGACGAGGGGAAGGTGGTCCACACAGCCTACCTGGACCTCCAAAAGCCTTCAATACAATACCCCACTCGGGCATTATAGATAAGCTCACCAGCTTAAATATAAACCCCTATGTCACTAGATGGATTGCAAACTGGCTCAAGGACAGAACCCACATGGTTAGAATTGCTGGAGCCATGTCAGACTCCAAACCAGTTACAAGTGGTGTCCCACAAGGCTCAGTCCTGGGACCTCTCTTGTTCGGTATATATTTCTCAGAGGTACAGGCCAACACGGAAGGACTGTGGCTGACCAAGTTCGCAGATGACTGCAAACTGGGCGCCATAATCGACTCTCCAGCCGACACAAGCATCATCCAAAAGGGCCTCATAGAAACAGACAACTGGTGCCAGAGCCATGGCCTCAAGCTAAAGGCCAAAAAGTGTATAGTCATCCCCTTTGGCAAAAACAAAGTGCCCACAAATTACCACATAGATGGAAATCCATTAAGTACAGAAGAAGTAATTAGGGACCTGGGGACCCAAGTTGATAGCAATCTCTCATTTGACAACCACGTGGCCAAAGTGGTTAGAAAAACATTTTATATAGCCCACCTATTCATGAAGGGATTCACATCTAGATCAGGGGAGGTCATCGTGCCTCTTTACTCATCCCTCATCAGGCCCATAATTGAGTACAATGCCCCTTTTGGGATGTACCTTACCAGACACCTGCAGCAACTGGAAAGACCCCAAAAGTACCTCACCAAGAGGATCAAAGGGCTAAAACAGATGCCATATGCTGCCCGGTTAAAGAAACTCCAGCTCGACTCAGTGGCATACCGCCTGTTCAGAGGCGATCTGTGCCTGACGTATAAAGCCATGTCCAACCCGAATTAATGGACATGCTGCACCCCAGAAAATCCAAATCCCATCGAGCTATGCCGAGACTTGAACCTCAGCACTGAAATAAATAGGACATGCTGGAGGGACAGATTCATAACCCAGAGGCTCCCTTCACTCTGGAATAAAATCCCAGTCCAGGTTAGGCAGAGTCCCTCATTGACTCTCTTCAAGAGGAATCCTGATGAGTGGATGGGAGATCGTAGGTTTACCCCGGGTATCACTTCTGTGTCACTGTTAGATAGAGGCACAGTATACTAACCTCGAAAAAGGGCATAGCAAAATAAATTTAAAATGGGTGGCGAAAGCCAAACACATTCTGGCTAGGCTTATAAATGCCCTAGGGCAGATAGCCTAGTATGAACCTATGAACCTATGAACCTATATCTCTATTTGTGCCCACAGTTTGGCACACTTTGTCCAGAATTCTTGCATTAAGAGGTTGTGTGGTATGATATTACTACATTTCCTGTACTGTTGACTGATTGTGCTGGATGATATGTTTGTGAAAACATCAGGGTGATGTATATCTGCACTGGCTTAGTAGTAAATTACTTTGTGTATGGTGTGCAGGGTCCTGGGTTCATACCTTGCAGAGGCTGTTTATTTTGTTGCTGGGCAGAACACCGGCCATTGGATACAGAGTGATTAAGGCACTTTAATGCAGTTGTAAGCAGGTTTGCGAGGGTTTGCACAGAGCTAAGTACTGCTAACTTCCGGTTACAGTGTCTTACACTCAGTCAGCTTCTAAATTGCTTAACCTGTGTAGTCAGTGCTTACCCCTGCACAAACAGGCTTAAACCTACTTACTGCTGCTTAAAAGTGCTTACTGCCACTTACCCCTGCACTAATTTCTTTAAAAGGAAACAAAAAAGGGTTGATAGGAAAGTGGTGAAAAAAGGGGCACAAAGAGGGAAAAACAGTAGGGAAAATAGCTAGGGACATGTAGGAAGGTTGTAGGGGAGGTCCATAGCTGCCCATTTCTTCTACAGCAACAGCTGTGCATATACACTGAATTTGGAGGTAGATTTGGACACTCATACCCCTGGGAGAGCAGTGAGGACTACATAAATTTGTTCTGATGCCAATTTGACCAGATTACATGTGTTCAGTGGACATGTATGTGAAATAGACAGCTATGTATGGGGCAAGATGTTTTTGTAGGAACAGATTGAACTTTTTTCAGGTGGGAGGGGGATGTTGGGGAGGGGTAGAAGGTATATTTGGGGAGGTAGGTTGGGTAGGTTAACAGACAAGACACACAAGATGCATGCAGGGGTGGTGTATGACATGTGGGGGGTAAACACCTTGATGGGGAGGGGTGTTGGGATTATGGAAGCCCACAAGCCCCCTAGTGGTAACAGTGGGACTGAGGTCTTCACCCATGGACAGTCACCACTGCACCTTCACAGCCCTGAAGGTGGCTGTGCTGGGGGCTTAGCCGCAGAGGCAGTCTGACTCTCTAATCGCAACACCCGGCCCTCAAGCTGGCATAGAATATCACCGACCTGGGCATTGATCACTCTATGCACCACTGCCCCGACATGGTGATGGCTGACAGGTGCCTGTCCATGTCCATTTCCTGGGGGGGTGGGGCGAGCCCCATCCCCTGAGGTGGTTCCACCCAAAGGTGGTGCAGGATCAATGGACAGGGAAGTGCAGTGTTGGGCCCCATTCATGCTGGTGCCCAGTGCCTCGGCCAGCTGAGGTGGGACAGGTGGGTCTGCTGGGACCGACCTTCCCAAGCTTGCTATAATGTTTAGATTTCAACATCATATATGGGTTAGTAATAGTCAACACATTCAAGGGTTAGGTATAATAGCATGCATAGATATTCCTATTAACCCAGACACCAGATACGGAACAGTTGCATAGCAAACAGAACACATGCATATATGGGACCACAGTGGTAATAAGAACAGCATGCAAGTATGTTGATGGCACCATGCCAACAATGTTGGAATAATTCAATATGGCACATGCATGTGAACCATTAGAATATTTATCAAATGACTGGCCATTATCAGAGTCAGTACATACCAGTTCGGGTGGGTATGTTGATTATTGTTGGAGATAAGGTGGAGGGAGAGAAAGATGTCAATTAACAAGTAGCATATTCCTGTACTCCACATTACTTTCCTAGTCAGTGCTGTTATCTGTACCTTACAAGTCTTACTACACTACCTTATAGACCTATATTGGACACTGATATGGTTGTCAACATCATTACATATGAACCAGTTTTGTCTGCAGTATACACCTCTTACCTGGTATACCTGTGGAGGGAATGTTTGTTAACACTTACTAACTGTTTGTACACATACGGATGGATTCTGGGTTGATGTTTTGCACTGTACTATCCAACTCTTTCTGCACAGACTCTGACCATGTGTTGACCACATGCTATTATGTCTGGACATATCTAGAATATTCACTAAACAAACAAAATACTGAAAGAACGAACACGGCAGCATGTACTGAATAAAAAATTCAGAGGATTTTAATATATAAATTACAGTAAGCGCTTTCACATAAAGTGAAAGCACTTACTGTGATTTTATATACTAAAATCCACTGAATTTTTTATTCAGTACATGCTGCTGTGTTCGTTCTTTCAGTATTTTGTTTGTTTAGTGGACATTTTATTTATTCATATCGAACGAATGTTTATTCTGTGCCTTTTTGTCATTTTTGATGGATATCTAGAATATTGCCCTCTTCCACCTTTAGTGACCTGACACACACACACACACATATACATGCTTTCCTACACAGTTATATTATGTATCACAGTTTGGGTGACAGTGAATAGTGATACTTTATTATTCAGAGAAACTGCAACACTCATGATCCCCTACAATACCAGGGTGGACGGTACCAGTGCAGGTTATATTGGTCTGTATTTCACAGCACAGTTTTCATATCCAATGTACCTGTTGGAGCAATGTTTGTTAGCTTAGCACTACCTGACTGTTGCCACACAAGGTTCCAGATTACACATTAGTATTATGCACATACATCTCACTCTGTTACTGTACACACTCTGACCACAGCTTAATAGGTCAGGTGTAAATGGGACATACATTCTTAGTCACATAAGGTATTGGGGAGTTGTTAGTGTGCCAGGTTTGTTGTCATAGATGTGTGTCAATCAGTTGTATTTCCTGTTTGCTGCCTATACGTCTGGGATCATCCCACTGATTTCCCAGGGGAACAGGTTGATAGGCATTAGATATGTGCCACTTTAATAGACAGTCTGGACATATCTATACAGTTGTGGTGTATAATTCTGTATGCAGACTACTACCACTGGCAGGATTCAAACTGTGGCTGTGTGTGCTAATAAAACAACAGTTCAAATCTCAGTTGCATGTGCTATTCGGGTTTTTGTCTTTGCATTTCCCCTGTTTACTGTCTATGTGTCTTCCAGTTGTACTAAATGGCCTCTGGGGATTACACCTGTCATATATAGGCCTTCCTAAACATTCATGCTATGGTGCATGGTGTGGGTAACAGTGCTTAATACTACAGTACCTATTACATGATTGCAAATTTACATTACCATACGATACCAGATTATACACATACAGTCCAGCAGTTAGACCTGTTTTGTCAGGGTATTACACTTTTATTGCCATACTAACAATATGAGACTCTTCCTGCAATATTCTCTAGTGTATGCAGTACTTGCCTTGAACAATACAGGTTTTATACTAGCAATTACTTTACTACTACTTTTATTTTTATTTCCTATGACAGTAAAAGCATGAGTATTACTGACCTGCTTCGCATCGCAACCATGCCAGGCGGCAGATGTGGGCCTCCTGGTTCATGGCCCGCCCCATTACAGCTGTGGGGGACATAAGAGGAATATTTATCCATACCTATCCATGATATACCTGAGCTGGCAATTATTAAACAGGTAGTGGACTGATACTTACACATGGCTGGACATCCCATGATTCTCTAGCCTCTTGGACCACTCCTCCAAGAGGTCCCCCTTCCACCGCTTCAGATCGGCATAGTGGTGCCTGACCTGCTCACCAGTTTGCGGCATGCCAGTGGCACTGCTGAGGTTGTGGGGGAGCTGGTCCCAGGCCTCCGCCTTATACTGGGAGCCCTGATACTGGCCCTGCAGCAGTCTCTGTGCATGGCGTTTAACTAGGAGTCCAGCCATGACCTTGGACTCCTGAATGCACCAGCACTGCACCCGGAAGTGCACTCCTTCTCTCCTTACTGCCATAGTGCCTGCAAGAGGAAGCTACAACCAGTTATGAGCTGTATTCCCACCTCTTGGGTTTAAGTAGTGCCAATTTCCCGCACTTTTCCAAGATTGGCTAGTTTTGAAAAGGCTAAGCTGTGGGCAAACCTCCTTACCTAAGGTTGGCGTTGTTTATAGGGGTAAACCACTTGGCACAAAGAGTTAGCTCACACCTCCTATGCTGGCCTGTGCAATGCTTGGTGTTGCCTACAGTAGACATTCATTATAATGCCTTTTTGTCATTGTGTTATTATTCATTACACCATATATGTATGCCTTGTATCCCTGATTGATGTGTATGTACACTCTGTGTGGTCCTTGTGTTTTATTGGGGACTTCGACACTCTCTTACAAGTACACCTCACTTCTGTGTTTACCGCTGTACTCCAGTTCACATATTTATGTTATGTAGTCTGTTATGGCACATATGACTGTATACAGATGACTTTCACAGGTTCAGTTTGGTTATACTATGATGAGGACATGTTTACTACTACCTCATTCTTCTGTACGTCTGTGATGGCTTGATGGATAGCTACTGAGACTATGGTGTATAGGGTCCTGGGTTCGAGACCTACATAGCTGTTTATTTTGCTGCTGGGCATAACAAGGCCCATTGGATACAGAGTGATTAAGGCACTTTAAAGCAGTTGTAAGCAGGTTTGCGCAGGTTTGTGCAGAGGTAAGCACTGCTAACTTCTGGTCACAGTTTCTTACACCCAGTTAGCTTCTCCTTTACTTAATCTGTGTAGGCAGTGCTTACCCCCACACAAACACACTTAAACACACTTACTAGTGCTTACATATGCTTACTACTGCTTATCTGTGCTTATACCTACTACTGCCTTATTCATTATGATACTGACTCTTCATATGTGCCCCCTGCACTTGTACATGCTCCGTGTAATCCTAGGAGGTCGGGCAGCATGCCTTCATTAATATGCATGATGTGCTGCCATCATCCTCCTACACGGGCACTTCCATGCAGGACTAAGCTAGTCCTGAACAGAAGATTAGTGAATCCGGGGAGGATGGCTTTTTCTGTAGACTGAAGGTTTTCTAATAGAAAAATATCATCATTTCCTGTAACCTGTGTCTTACATAACAAAGCAGTGTCCTTTTTACTACATATTGTCTTTCCTTTACAATCATTAATCAATTTATTTTTCTTCCTTGTTATTTCTTGTGAACTTCTTCCTTTCTTTCTTTTTTTGTTTCCTTCTAAACAACAGGATCCTCAGATTGCTGAATACTTGCATCGAGAATTCCAGAGTTGTCAGCAACATTGTCTTGTTTATAGGGGTTGAATGATCTTTGCAGAAAATAGATGCATCATTTCCTAAATGTGTTCTGTTTGTTCTATGCCTAACATTATTTAGTTCATCAATCCAGTCATTAATATATGAAACAGCAGTTCTCCAAGCCATGCCAATTGCAAAAGTGCAGTCATCATCATTAAGTCTAGATTTACTTCTAACAACGGTAAGCAAATCATCTAGCTTTTGACACAATGAACACAGATCGCAAGTGTTATCGGCTGTTATCTTAAAATATGCATAGCATTTATTACACTGTACAAGATATTTGTGCATTAGCAAATTGTTAATTGCATACTCATTTAAGGAATCCATATTCAGCTTCAACTGAATACAATATTACAAAAGAAAAGATCAAAATCAGTAACCAGAGAATTCAAAGAGAACTTAAATCAACTTCTATGATAAAAAAATCACACCAACAATATACAGCTAAATAAAGTACAGTAAGCTGCTCTGACCATACATGTTCTACAAGCCAGACAAAAGTTGTAATTCCTTTATGTCGCTCACTATTGCTCACAGTAGCACTTCTTTTTAACAATAAGGATAAATAAATCACAAACCAAGATATAATTATTCAGATATGCACAGGACTTTCCTCTCTGCAGTATGTGTAAATGTATAGCTGTCTAGGCCCCTTGGGGTGGCTAGAGATTGCCTGTCTAAAACCTATCCCTTTCTAACAACCAACAAAGAAATTAAAGGTAAAACAACAAAATATGAATCAAAGTAATATAAAGTCGAATAAAAATTCTCTTACCAATCAACTCCACAGTAAGTCACAAACCAAAAAAAGGTTGTTTAGTATGGGAGATGATTGAGTTCTGGATTCTCCTGGTGAGGACCCTCTGTGGTCTCTCCAGCTGCTGCATGTGTTTTGCGAGGTACATACCAAAAGGGGTGTTGTACTCAATAATGGGCCTTATAAGGGAAGAATACAGGGATGTTATGACCTCCTTGTCCCTGGATGAGATACCCTTACTTATGAGGTTGGCTATGTAGAAGGCTTTCCGTATAACAGAAGCAACATGGTGGTCAAAAGTCAGGTTGCTATCAACCTGGGTGCCCAAATACCTCATGACTGATTGCATGCTTAGGACATTGTTATTAGTGTGATAATTTGCGGGGATGTCACTCTCCCCAAAGAGGATGAGGATGCATTTTCTGGTATTCAGATTGAGGCCATGTTTCTGGCACCAGTCATTGTCTGAGTGACACCCTCTTGTAGGATGTCCACATCACTAGGGGAACTGATGACAGCACCCAGCTTGCAGTCATCTGCAAACTTGGTCACCATAGCCCACTGATTTTGGCCTGCACCTCAGAAAATTATATCCCAAATAACAGAGGCCCCAAAACTGAACCCTGGAGTACGTCGCTTGTTATGGGTTTACTGCTTGAGGTGGCTTCCCCTATTTTGACTACATGGGTTCTATCAATGAGCCAGTTTGCTACCAGTCTGGAAACATATGGATTGATGCCTAGCTGAGAGAATTTAGCTATTATGCCTGAGTGAGGAACAGTGTCAAAGCTTTGGCCAGGTCAAGGTAGGTGGTGTGCACTGTCTTCCCCTCGTCCATGGCTTTGGTGACTGTCTCAAAGAAGTCAACCAAATTTAGCAGACATGACCTCCCCATGACGAATCCAAGCTATGTGGGATCAAGTGTTTGGAGGTTGCCAATGTCCTTTTTAATGAGGTCCATGATAATTCATTCCATGGGCTTGCAGATCAGGCTAGTTAGGCTGATGGGTCTATAATTTCCCGGATCGGTGTACTCTCCACCTTTGTGTAAATGGATAACAGTGGCTGTCCATTACTCAGCTGGGATTAAGCCATTACTCAGGCTTTGGTCGAATATGGTGCTTAATGGTGTTGCAAGTTCCTACCTGAGTTCATGTAGGATGCAGCCTGAGATGTTATCGGGTCCCAGGGAGGCTGTATTTTTTGCCTTTGAGAGAGCAGTGATCACCTGTTCCCTAGATATAAGGGGAGGGGGGCAGGTACTGGGGATGTCCTGATTTACTGATGGGGGAGAGGGTAAAGTTTTCACTGAATCTGTCAGCCAGCAAGTTTGCTATATCTACAGCATTTCTATATGTGGTGTCCTTGACCACCAGTTCTGAACAGATCTGGGCGCTTCCTTCGCGGTTGCGGACATATGTGAAGAAGGCCTTATGATTGTCTCTAGTAGCGATGGCCAATTTGGACTCAAAGTTTGCTTTGGAGGATTTCACTAGTGCTCATATTTGCTTGTTTAGGCTAAGGAGACATTGCTTCCAATTGGGCACCTGCTCCTTCTTGGTCTTGGACAACAATTTTTTCCTTTTGTCATAGAGTTTATTTATTGCAGATGTCCACCAGACAGATTTACTCTTTCTTGTGGAGGATGATTTAGTCCTGTTGGGTATTCTTGATTCCATGCATCTATATAAATGCTTTGTATAGCGCTTTGGTGTAGTTTTGGTTATTGGTGCCAGATCCTACAGAGTGTGAGGGGGCTGTGAAGCTGTTTATGTCATTCCTCAGGAGGCTGTAATAAGCTTTGGAGAAGTTTTTATGTCTGACCCTACCTAGAAGGGGGTTGAGGGAGATGGTGACTTCGAAAGTGACCACTTTGTGGTCGGATCTTACCAGGGAGGATAATACTATAGGGATACCCCAGTGGTTACTCATGTTGGTTAATACCAAGTCCTAGGTATCATCACCTCTTGTGGGGGTATCGACTAGCTGTTCCAAGGCATTTGCATTGACAAAAATCAAGGAATCTCTAGGCATTTGTGTTCTGGCATAAGTAGTTTATCCAATCTATGTTTGAGAAGTTAGTCACCCAGGATCAGGGTAAAGGGTTGAATCTTGGTAGATTTTAGCAGGTCCAAATAGGCATATTTGTTTTTATCTTTATATACTAAATAAAACTTTAAAATTTTGAACACAATTTCTTTAATAAGCCCCTAGCATTTTTAATTATGTTTTGCTATTTTCTTCTCATGGGATCATTGTTTTATCTTCGAGGAAGAGCCTGCATGCCCTTACAATCCTTAGTGTATTTCCCCTAGAGCTTTATGCTCATCTACTCTACAGTCTTTTGAAAACAAAATCTGATGATTCACTTCCAGTTCCTCCCCTTAGGAACACCACTGCATCTCCATCTTCAAGGTCAGATGGCTACCAGTCTACTACAGAGTTGAGCTACTCCTATGGTCTTTGATTTTCAAACTACTTCAACCAGGTGCCTCACTACCTCTTGCAGCCAAACTCCATAATAAAACCAACCTCCACAAGCTCTGCAACTTCTCCCAATTAACTTCCACACTCCCGACATGCCAAAGTAAACTGCACTGTACTGATCATTCCTTGTCCATTCTTGCACGCAAACTCTGACAATCCCTATCCCTTTCACATTAAAGAAGTCTCCTGTTTCCCCACCTTCAGAACTCAGCTCAAAAGACATCTTAATCAAAAATCTAAATGTAAGTGCTTTTCTACTGGACATATAACCTAATTCCCTCCTCACCTGCATCACTTCTGTTTTGATACTCTGGTCTCAGCTGCTGCTTCCCTCTCACATTTACTACTAAAATTAATTCACATTTGATGTTTTACAATGCTAATATTATTTACATATTATATCAATTGTGTATGGGGTTATCTGCCTTCTGTGATTACTCTGTGTTGGTGAATTTGTTCCAATTTCTTTTTTTGTAATTCTCTTCACCAAGTTTGTGCCTATAAATGGTCTATAGTGATCAGTGTACTACCTACCCCAGTTTTTCTTCTGGCTTTTCCTGATTAGGGGTCGCCACAGTGGATCACCTGTTCACTCATGATTGGCAGTGGAGTTTTACAGTGTCGAGTTGCCAGCCCGACGCCCAACCTTCCACAGAAGGCACACACACGCACTCACGCACAGGGCCAATTTAGAGTGTCCAATCAACCTACAGCATGTCTTTGGGATGTGGGAGGAAACTGGAGCACCTGGGGGAAACCCACATGACCACTGGGAGGGAATGCAGACTCCGCACAGAAGGCGCCCCAGCCGAGTATCGAACCGGAGAACCTCTTGCTGTGAGACAGCAACGCTAACCGCTGCATTACCGTGGCCTCCCTTGTACTACCTACCCCAGTAAACAAACTAAAATAAATAAATAAAATGATCCTGTGGGGGTCACCCTTAGCAGAAATGGTCTGACAGGACAGGCCATGCAAACAACCATCCCTGAAGCTGCCCATGATGGTTCACTTAACTAATCAGATAATCTAGCCTGAAGTATGGATTCTAAGACCCACCCATAAGGCCAAGCCTCATGGTGATGTTTACCAGTTATGCCTGCTGTTTGGGTATCCCACTAAGCCCATTCAGGATTAACTCCCAAAAATGTATGGAGAAACTTGAACGAGCTCACACAAGAGGAAGGGTGATGGTCAGGTACATTGTGCACTCACTACACAGAAGGAGAATGGTAGTTGTCAAGTGCATTGCGAGCTCACCATCCATAAGGAGAAAGGTGTTGATCATGACCACTATGAACTCAGATACATTGTGAGCTCACCACACATAAAGAGAAGTGTGGTGGTAGTAAGGGGCATTGTGAGCTCACTATCCACAAGGTAAGGGTGGTGAACTGGTGAATTGTGAGATTGTCACCTGTAAGGAGAATGGTGGTGGTCATGTGCCTTTTGAGTTCACCACTCACAAAGAAGCATGGTGTTGGTAATACACATTGTGAACTCACCACTTACAAGCAGAAGGATGGTGGATAATTGCACTATGAAGGTGCCACCCACATCCACAAGTAGAAGGGTGGTGGTTAGGTGTGCTGAGTCAAGTGCAGGCAGGAGCAAGACAGAATGAGATGAACAATAATGTGATGAATGAGACTTATTATTGGAATACATAATGTCATCTTACTGGTGGAGAGACATCCAGATACTGTGTGGGAGATAAAGAGTATATTAAACATTCCTATTGTCTTTTGCATATTTAATGTTGAGTCATAAATAGCAACAGCCTTTGTAAGAATTAAAAACAGGCTAATGCAAGAGTCTTAAGTGAGATGTAGACAAAGATTGTTGATTGCATCTACATGCTACAGGATAGTTTTTTTTTTTATTCAGTTTTACTGGGTGCATCTCAACAGATTGATCCATAGATGCTATAATGTAATCCTTACTCACATTAAATAAGAAAAGATTATAGTTTGGGAATTTTTCCCTAAATTTCTTGCCTTCTAATTGAAGTGTATGATCTAATAGCCCAAGCCTTCCTTTAACAGGTTGCAGCTATTTTTAAGACATGAAAATATGCAAGATCACATGCCACAGGACTTCTGGGTCTATAAATATGCATGCCAGTTGAACACCTTAGTTTATCAAGGAATGTACTACTGGCATCTCTTTGTCTGTAGAGAAGAATTTCTGGCATTTTAAAAATATATTACTTTGATTCAGTTATGAATAGTTAGTAACTAATTTCCAATGACTTAGTTATTGAAAAGTGCATTTTTCATCTTTTCAGTTAGCTATTGTTGTATAAAACCTTGGAAAATTGAGTATGCTTCCAGACTTTATCTCTGTTATGTGGTTGAGAAATGTTAACGATACATCATTTTCTTAAAAATGAACACATTTGACAGTATGTTTTGCCTGTCTCTGAAAATGGTAATTTGTAAAATAGTGCCCCTGTTAAGCAGCCATAATTCCATGGTTTCATTATTGCACACTAAAACTAATTAGGGACTGAAAAAGGGTATATCTTTGTAGTGATGACACCAGATAGAATATTTTTTTTCGATATTGAAGAGACAAAACTCCAGACAAGGCTACTCACATAAACAGTGACAAGTGGGATATACACAGCAAAACATCTGTTAAAATATGTGTACTTTATGTTCTGAACCCCTAATGTTATATATATACCATTAGCTGTTAAAAGCTATCAGCAGTATTATTTCATTTTGTCAAGTTGCACGTCAGAAAGGATATGACTTTCAATGAAGCTGTAAAGTAAAAGTAATTTAAAGTAGTGTGAATGTTGTGAAAGACACCTGTCATGGGTTTAGCTGACCTCAGTATTTGAAGTGAAGAGGATAATAATTACCATGTCGAAGATCTTAAATTATCTCATTAACACAAACAATATACAGCTGTTTTTTTTTTTTCTTTTCTCTGTCATTTTAGTGCAGAGGGTTAAGGCTGTGAGCTGCCTTCGGTAGTCAAGGGTATAGTGTTTGATTCCTTCCACCTACATTTGACTACTCTGTGACTCTGCACAAATTACTTAATCAGACAGTGCTTCTGGGTCACCCCTGAAAAAGGCACAGGTGTCCAGCAGACATACCTTGTCAACAAATACTTTAAAAAATGAACAACAAGTAAATGAAATAGGGTATACTATTATTTACTTTTTTCCCCCCTAAAAAATCTGCTAGTTGAATAATTGTCTTAAGGAACTACAACCTATTTTCAGGCTCATAATGGAACTACAGAGTATTTAAGTGACTTATTCAGATATGTAATATGTGAGCAGGGCTGTGGTCACTGAAAACAATTGTTTCGAGTGGATATATCACATTCATTCAAAATGAAATTTTTAATTTTAAACCTTACATCATTTGTTTATCAGGTTTGCACCTTTATCTCAGAAGACGTGACAATGATGATCAAAACTGCTGGAATGCAAACATCATCATTGCAGTTTAGAGGAATAAAGACCTAACTATGGCCCAGATGACCCAGGTTTGATTATTAACCTGTGCACTGATGGAGCTTGCTAGTGCTGAATGAGAGTTTGCTTTTGATATAAGTTCATACAATCCAGGAGGAATTAGATAATTTCTACAGCAAAAGTGCTGTAGAAAGTCTAGAAGTGTCCCATAGGCATAGTGACACAGGGCAGTGTGTCAACTTCAGATAAGCATTATGGGTGTAGAGATGTACTTTCCTTTCTTGTGTTTTGAGTACCGGTGATTATTATATACTTGCTACAGAAGAGGCAGAGGTCTGTAGGTTTACCATACAAAAATTCCTGTTGTCACCATACATGATTAAATACATAGATTTTCCTACGTTCTCAGCCTAGCCCTTGGAACTGGAGTGGTTACACCCTATCCTGTGATACAGCCTTGTTCTGCTTTCAAGTTAGTCTTATGCATTAGACAGAGAGAGACAGAGAGAGAGAGAGACAGAGAGAGAGAGACAAGAGGTCATGCGGCATGGCTGGTGGACATAAAACAACTGAGACCCCCTCCCAAACAAAAACAATATAAAAAATAAGAGGAGTACAACTTTAAAAATGCACGGAGTAGGTAATCTGCATTACCACTTCCCACTTTCTGTATTTGAAAGAGATTATGCTGAGAAACTGGGACTAAACTCATCAGTCTGAGTGGTCATTATTTAATAAGAAAATCTAAAGTCACTATTTTTTTCTAACTTGTTAAGATGTTGTATGTTACTGTATTTTAAATATACGTTGACAAGAAAGAAACATTTTAGTTCACCGATGTCATGGATTAATCAGTCTTTTCCAAAATCATATATGTTTTATTTATTATTTGTTCAAATTCATTAAAACACTTACATTTGTGCATTTTAGGTAGTGTGTAGCATTCAAATCCTAGAGAGCAATTCATTTAGCTAATTGTGTTCTTCAAGTATGTTATGTTTTTGGCAGATGGTAATCACTTCAGAATATGTAGCTCCTCAAAATTCATGAGCATATGCCAGTAACTGTATATCACATGATCTCTGCCAGTAACAGGAGACAGGCTGAGTAGATTTCATTTCCATCAGATGCTTCATGTGACTATGAGAATCCGAAGTGTGTTTTCAAAGCTCAAAAAAATTTTCATGCAGTCTGTCCTTCTAGAATGTTTCTCACTAAATTCAGGCAATTACATGGTTTCCTTCAGCTGCTGTAGCAGTATGAAAACATCACGAGTCCTGATTGTGGTGAACAAACAGATACAGTATTTCTTTAAGTTCATCGTGTAGGAGTATGCTGTAGTACATTGGTGAAGTGTTTTGCCAGATGTAGAGTTAAAAATATTCCCTGACTCTACAAAGTAGTTATTAAGGACATTAACGATAGTAAGCGGGTCACTTAACCAAGCTATATTATGAAAGGCGTTGGTAAGACTTGAGTGGCTGAATCATCCAGAGCTTTAATTAATTTCCAGAACAGAGGAGAATTCTTAATACTAGCGCTAAAGAGTTTCTGTCAGAAAAAAAGTATTGATTTCCCTCCTTTAATTTTCTTCATGTGGACCCTGCCTAGCATTTCATTACATTGTCAGTCTTCTTGCAAACTACTGTATGCTTCATTTTGTATTTATGCCATATACTGGTAGTTCATTTTCAGAACTACTGCTTTTTTCAACAAGACATCTTATCTATTTATTTTATTTCATAATGCATAATGTGCTATATTAATGATTAAGAAAAAAAACATTGTTCAGTCTTGTCTTATGCAGAGCTAGAGGTATCAAATAGTTTTATATCGAGATCTGATGTTCCTTCCTGGGTATATTTTATATTCACTCAATATGTTTACATTACAAATTTAATCCACTGGTTTAAATGTAGCCAATATGGAAGAAGCAATATACAGGTGACATCTGTCTTAAATGGGCTTTCTTTGCTACAGCATGAGCAAGACACCTGACTATAGAACCAGTGACCTGACATCACTGTCCTGCAAAGGAATGGATCATAAGGCATTTCTGGACTTTGTTAATACAAACACTCTGGAACAGCTAGTCTGCATGCCCACGAGGGGTGCAAGTATCCTTGAATGGGTCCACACAAACATTTAGGAACAATATACTTCCCTCAGTATAATGTCCTCATTAGTCAGGTCAAACCACAAAGCTGTCTCCTTTGAAATAAATATTAATCCTGGGACCTTACCTATCCCCTAAAATTTAAGAAATATTCCAAGGCCAACCAACTCCTACTAATCAACAGCCTAGCAATATTCTAAGCTCCCTCCCAAACCGAGACAAGACAGCTGCCTATGCAAAACTGTTCACAGAAACCCTGTGCAATCATGTAGCTAGCTGCATAGTGACAGCTGTACCTATCCAAAATAAATGTTGGATAAGCCACCATGGTGGAATCCCAGTATAAATAGGATGCATAATAAAATAATGAAAATCATGTCCAAAAAAAGGAATGGCACTGCCTAGCAAAGTAAAAAAATGCCCTCATTAATTTGAACAAGCAACTTAGGGTACTAATCAAGACAATCAAAGGCAAACTTGAGATAAAAATGCTCCCATGCTCCCGTGGACAACCTTAAGGCTTTCTTCAGTTAGGTCCCCAATTTTAAAGGCAACACTCCAAAATTTGCTGAAATAATGGATTGAAACCCCTACACTGAGAGAGAGACTATAGCAAATCTACTGGCTGATAAATTTACCTCCAGTTTTCCCCCCAGTCCCGCCAAAGGAAATACCCCACCACCACCATTTCTCCATCAACTATCATTAGGGACAAGGTCCTCACTGTGCTCTTTAAGGCCAGGCACACACTGCTTTGATGAGCTTTGATAATATCCCAGGATGTCTCTTAAATAGCATAAAACATGATCTGTCAGGCCTGCTAGAATCTCTATTTATCCACAGCATCCAGGCAGGGTTTGTGCTAAATGAATGGAGGACTGCAGTGGTTATCCTTCTACACAAAGGACCCTTTTCAGATACAGTAAACTAGTGACCCATAAGTCTGACCAGTCTCATTTGCATGGCCATGGAAGGAATTATCATGCTTCTGGTAAACAATAATAAAGGAAACCTAGAGGTAGTGGACTCTACCTAGTTTGTTTTTATCAAAGGCAGGTCATGCCTTCTTAACCTGGTGGAAATATACAAGAAAGTCACTAAAGCTATGGACAAGGGCAAAACAGTGTACACTGCCTGCTTCAACCTGGCCAAGGTCAACATAATACCTCACTTGAGCATTGTAGATAAACTTACAAAACTAGGCATAAACCCACATGTCACCTGATGGATAGCCAGCTGGCTCACTGATAGATGACAAGAACTTGGGATAGGGAAGTCCACCTCTACAAAGAGGCCATTCACTATCAGAGTCCTCAGGAATCAGTGCTGGGGCCTCTCCTTTTTGGCATCTACTTCTCTGAAGTCAAGGATAATGTCAAGGGCCTCTGGCTGACCAAATTTACAGTTGATTGTAAACTAAACAATGGTCACTGAATCCTTTAAAGACACATATTCCCTTCAAAAGGGCCTGACACAGACAAACAACTGGTGCTAGAGCCATGAACTAAAACTCAATGTGAAAAAATGCATAATAGAAAAATTACCATCCCTGGAAATTAAAACATTGATAATATACCCCTAAAAGTAAACATGGTGGTCAGGGATCTGGGAATGCATGTTGACAATAAGCAGACCTTTGACTACCACATGTCTACTATTGTGAGAAAATCATTCTATGCTGCCAAACTTATAAGTAAGGAAATGACATGCAGGTCTAAGGAAGTCATTGTTTCACTGTTGTTGGCTCTTATCTGACCAATCACTGACTAGTCATTTGAAACAGCTTGAAGGACCACAGAGGTTCCTCACAAAAAGAATACTGGGAGCAAATAGCTAGTCCTATGCAGTCTATCTCAAAGCCCTGTCATTGTACTCAATCTCCTACAGACTGCTGTGTGGTGATCTATGCCAACCTATAAGGCAACCTCTGAACCCACACAGATGGATTTGTTGTATATCTGCAAAACAAATAGTATCAGAAATATCCATTCTAAGGATCTAAACCTCATCTGTGGCATAAACTGGATACGTTAGAGGGACAAGAATGTGTCTTTAAGATTACCTGTTCTCTGAAGCATATGTTACATCCATGTGAAGCAAAGCTCATCTTTATACATATTCAAACACAACTTGGACCAGTAGGTCCAACTACTTACATATGGTTACATTAGTTTGGACATGTGCTGAGGAGGAATGCAGAGTATATTGGGAAAAAGATGCTAAGGATGAAGCTGCCAGATAACAGGAAAAGAGGAAGGCCTAAGATAAGGTTTATGGATGTGGTCAGAGAGGACATGCAGGTGGTTGGTGTGGCAGAGCAAGATGCAGAGGACAGAAAGAAATGGAAACAGATGATCTGCTGTGGCGACCCCTAATGGGATCAGCCGAAAAAAGAAGAACTTGGACCAGTAGGTGGGAAACTGCAAATTTACCCCTGGATTGGCACTTATGTCCCTAATTGACAGTGGCAGCCTGTGAATACTTGATGTGTACAGATCTCTATCATAACTCACAAAATTCCTTGGGATATTGACACAAGTCAGCAATATTTTGGTAAATCGGAGGTAAGTTTGGCTAGGTGAAAATGATTATTGGGCCCACAGCCTAGTAACCACCTATGAATAAGCTGGGCAAGAGAAGTGTAATTGTCAACACAGTCCTCCTTTATGGGATGAAGAATAAGGGTTTCTCTTTCTCCTCTCTCCCTCATGTCCCTGGTGGAGATTAGAGTCATAATTGCATGGTTATTTAAATGACACAAAAAAGTAAGATGCAATTTTCTGGATTGAATGTGTAGATGCATGCCGAAGATGTTGAGAGTCCTTATTAAGAAGAACATGCAGAGTGGTGTTGTCCTACTATAGTACTTGATCAAAGTTCACAGCCACTGCTGTAATCTGTCCTACCCCTGTCATTTAAGTCACCAGCTGTCTGGAAGGTGTTTCATTATGCAGATAAGCCATATCATTTCATAATGCAAGTAAGCTTTATCCTTAGTGAAAATCCTAAGGAGTAGAATCAGAATGTTTTGTAAGCAGCTAAAGATTCAGAGTTACTTGCTTGAATGACTGGCCAGAAGTGTCTCAATTAAAACTATTTTGGACTGAAGAGGAATATAGAAATAATATAGCATAAGTTAATAAAAATGTACATGTATGAAACACAAATTCATACAAAATCAGTGATGACAGTGAAATAAATTTTTAATGAATATAAACAATTTTCTTTTATGTTATGCATTGCTAATTTTTGGGGGGGAACAAGGTTTGATTTCTTCTTCAAGGTCGAGTGACCTTCAAGTTGGTATATTTATGTAATCAGGCGCAGGGACAAAATTCCACTAGAGAAAGTAGAGTACCTTGCCTTCCTGTAAAAGCAACTGTAAGTGTAAACGTACTAAGTTCAATAACCTAGTGATTTCAGCAGTATGTTTACATTCAGTGGAATCAGAGTTTGTTTTGCTTGTTTACAAGGATAGTCCAGCTGGGCCATGCAAATCCCCTTTTCAGTGTAGACCTGGGGAGAAAAGCTCCATAATACATTAGGACAGACAATGCTCTAAGACATAGACAACATTATACATTATAAATATAAAAAATAATCCTGGTTAGAATTACAAAAAATATATAATGAAATATACTATGTAAATAAAAGACTAGAAGTTAAAAGGTAAAAAATGAGTAACACAAAAGGAGGGTGTGGGAGGAAGAACGAAGGGTTAAACTGAATAAGGAGATAGATTAGAGTAAAACGTAGATTGTTAGAAAATATAAGATAAAAAAGGGAGGATGAATAATAAAGAGAAGGAGGGTGATAGAGAGGTGTACATGGGAATAAAGGAAAGATAATGTGGGAAAGCTGGCTTAACATGGGGAACAGTTAAGGGAATGGAGTCAGGAGCTGTAAAGAAAGTCTTTCAGTTTTTCTTTGAAGATCTTGTGGGAAGGTGCTTGCCTAATGGATGAGGAGTGTATATTCTACATCTTAGAAATATATATGCAATACAAGGGGTCACTATAGGAGTTGTGTGAGTTTGTATAAACAAGTAGATTATTATTTGTAGAGTGAAGTGGCCTTGTAGGAGTGAAACACTGAATAAAAGAACTGAGGGAGGGGCATTTATTAGGAAAGAATAGGATGTTATTAGTCAGTTTTAACTGAGAAAAATACTTATAGTACAAACATTTAAGCCAGTTTAATTTTCAAGCAGTGATGAGAAGAATGGGGCATATTGGTGGCAAATTTAGCAGTTTTGTTATAGGTATAACTATAGGTATAACTCAAGTTTGCATAGTTGTGATGTGTTAATATTGATGAAAATAGATGAGGTGAAAAGAAGACTTGAAAGAAGACAATATTTTTCTGTATTGTTTATGTCTGTGGACAGTAAGAAAGTTGAAAACTGTATATAAGGCCTAATCTGTGTTACTTTTTGACCACGTTTTGATGTGTGTATCAAATTTAAGTAAAGTGTAATGCCTAGAAGTCTGGTATGGGAGACTATTTCCAGCTGTACATTTTAAGAGGAACGCACTGTGAAATTGTTCTTACTGTCATCTTGTATTCTGGGAAATAGAACATTAATTTAGTTTTACTGGGGTGCAGGAGAAGCTGAGATAGAAAGGGCCAATTCCCAATGGAGGCAAATGATTTCTGTGTAACAAATCCAGTTTCAAACAAAGGTTTCTGTGTAATAGTTTGCAGACAGGTTAGAGAGTGTACACAGCAGACAAGAGTAACATCATCAGCGTATTAGAAAAGAGTGGCTTGGGATAAAGCAGAAACTAGGTTATTCACAAACAGGTTAAATAAGAGGAGGCAGAGTATAGACCCTTGGGGGACCCCATTTGATACTGTCAGATAGTTAGAGAAGCCAGAGTACTATTTGACTGCTTGAGTATGATTAGAGATGGCTTTAAAACCAAACAATTGCTGGGAGTAGAAGCCTAGCGCAGAAAGGGGGGGGGGGGTAGTTTAGAATGCATCATAGTGATGAATGCCTTAAATAGATTAAGGAAGATAGAAAATATTTGTTTTCATTTCTTTCTTCAACAGTGTAAAGTGCGGATAGGAGGGCAGTGGTTGGACTATGGTTAGGGTGAAAGCCAGGTTGTGTAGGAGAGCAGTATGCTGGTTTGCAGCAAATTAAAAATCTAGTTATAGATGCAATTTTCTAAGATTTTGGAAAGAGATAAGATAATAACAAATGGGGAGGAAGTTTGATCTTTCAGCTGAACTATTATAAATGACTGCTTCCGAGGTGCAGGGATAGTGGCTTCAGATACATAGTGATTATTAGAATGGAAATAGGATAAGAAATAGTTTTAACAACACCATTTAGGTATTTGGCAGGAAGTCTGTTAGATGCCAGAGTCAAGGTTCAAGTTTGGTGAGAAGTTTGTAGATAGTTTTGGTAGATTCAAGTTAGAAAAGGAGTTTGTTGAGAGGATTTATCAGGTTGAAGAGGTTATTGATAGAGGACTAGACGGACTTTGTTTCACGTTTTGACTTTTCTTGGTGGACCTGAGGTGGAGTCTGAGGTCTCCATGGTCCCCATCCTTATTTTATACCCTATGCCGAAAGACTGATAGACAGTGACACGGGGTAATATGACACACTTTCTACATGGCTTAGCTGTGTTGCCTCATCAAGACACATTCCACAGGAAAGAAATCTCTATAATATCTTGTTTGTTAATGAAATATTGATACATATCATACACACATATACACTTTTCTCTGCTTCTCATACATTAATCACTTCAATTTCAGTGTGTATTACTAGATTCAAGACATGCACTTATAGATAGATGTCTGAATACTGTGGACCTCATCTAGACCCCTAAAGCTACTTACTACCAAAGTGTTAATGACAATCAACAATCACCTCCTGCATTTCTTTCCTTCTTCTCTGTCCTATTATCCTTGTGTCCTACCTATGGCTTTCTTCTTTTCCATCTGCCTCCAGATTAGTATTGGAAACAATATTAAAACTTTAGCACCTCCATTCTCTAAAAGAAAAATCAGTATATTAAACAACAAAAAGCTGCCAGGATGACCTTTTACAGGGACACCCTTTTGCCCTCCATCCATGCTTCCCTAACTGCTTACACATGGCCTTTTTATATTCCTGCATCCCAGTCTGAGGGGGACATGGCTGATGTCATATAGCTGTGGTGGGAATCAAGAAAACAGATTCAGGCATAAAAAGAAGGAAGAAATTCAGTGGTGGTGATGTTTGTTGTACGTGCCTAAATGCCTTTAGTGCAGTGCTTCATACCACTAGCATTTAAGCAGACTAAAAGTAATACGCTTGCCAGCAACACTTAGCAGAGTACTCAAAATGTACATCATTAATACATTATATACAGAGCAATGCATGCTTTGTTTCTTCTCAGAACTCAGCCACTTGCAAGACCCTCCCCCCGTGCACATTCTAGTTCATTCCAAGTTGTCATCTTTCAGGCCACTTCAAGGAGCATCTCTCTGCCTAGTAGATGGAGTAGCAGCTGTTAAACTAATTGAGTGCTTAGTTCAGTTAAGACTATGTATCTGAAGAGAACAGGTAATAAACTAAAATAAATCCATCAGCTGCAAATGCAGAGTCTTCTCCATGATTATCTTCATGGAGTGAGATATGAGTCAATTCTTTCCCGCCTCTAAATACTAGATTATACTTCTGATTGTGTCTATCCTATTCTATGTTTTAACTCAAAGCAATGAAAACTTAGTGCTGTTTTAACCTGTCCAAAGAATATTTGATAGCATTTCTATAATCAGTCTGTTTTGCATGTGGTAAGCCATATATCAACTTAACTGGACAACCCCATGTCAAAAGTACTATTTTGCTCCCATCTCTCTCATAGCACACTGATTTCAAATTCCTGTATATACACTGTGACAACTATCATGACAAATAATTCAACCATCCATTCAAAACCCCTTTCCCACTTTTTGTACATGGGGTTGGGGTGTCACTTCAACAGTGACATCTAGAGCAAAGGTTTACACTACTGGGTGGCTAGCTATGCTATGGTAGTTCTTCCACACCACACACTCACAGACATACCTATGGCCAGTTTAGAGTGTGCAATTCACCTACTTCATGTCTTTGGAATGTGAGAGGAAACCAGAGAACAGGATGAAACTTACAAAAACACAGGGAGGCCATGCAGACTCTGCACAGAAGACACTTTGGCTGAGAATTGAACCAGGGAACTCTTGCTGTGAGACAACTCTATCTGCTGTATCACTGTGCCACCTCTTATCATTGCAAATAATATGTATGTATGCATGTGCAATTATTACAATGGTTTGTAATCTCCTCAAAAGAAATGGAAGGAGATTCTCTGCCCAGATGAAGATCACTGGTCTTGCCATACTATGTGAACCCCTGACTTCAACTATAAAAGTTCTGGTCATTGCTGTATTCCCCTTGTGTGTGAAAGTGAAAAGTAAGGGCTTCTAGAAGGACTAAAATGGCTCTGACCACTTCAACATTTTCTACAGTATATTCACAGGATGGCTAACTAGTTTGCCTGTAATAGGATGCAGATGAGTTGTTTATTGCTTTTTTTTTCAGAAAAGCCCAAAATATCTTTCACAAGCTATTCTTTTTCTTTTTCCCTCCTTGTCCATCATTGCTACCAGCCCAGCATCCTGGTGCTTTGTTGCACTGTGTCTTCCAGCTATCTCTTTTCCCCCAGGATGATTTTGGTATTGCTGGGACCAGTCATGACCTTTGACATCCGGTAGCTCAGCACGTCTTTGCATCCATCCAGGGGTAGGCTTGGTGTGACCTACCCACTTTTTCTCCTTCACTGTGGTTCTAATGGTATGCCTGTGGGACAGGCATGCAATGGTTAATCACCGCATCTCAGCCAAGTCTACACCGTTTCCCCCCTTGCCAGGCATGCTTTTGAACATACCATCCCCAGCCACCACTAGTGATCGACACTGAGACTACCATAGATCTGCCCTCTCACCCCGAGATTGCAATGCTCATCCCTCCTTCCCTGCCACTCCATCATTTGCCCAAGCCTCTAATCAAAACCAGGTTGGCTGGGTCATCTTCAGGTCTTTATCTCTCTAATACACCAGAGCAGCCATTTCATAAACTGCTCTAACATTTTTATATATTTAATGTCAAAAATACATGAATGAGATGGCAGGTTACTTTACTCAATATCCATACGCCTTTGAGCAAACGCACTGATATTAGCTTAAATGCTTAGCTAGTCAAACTACCATCAAGTCCACTCTTTCAGTCCAGCACATATCTTCCTCAGCTGTGAATGTTAAATTAGTATTTAGATCTTAAAGTACTAGCTCCTTTAATGCTCTCATTGTTCTTTCTGAGCTGGTTGCCCCTCTTTGTGATACATTTGCTACTGCTTCATTTCAACACAGGAACATTATACTTTAGTTTCTCAATGTATTATACTGTAACCTAGATGACACCCATATCAGCAATAACTCCAAAAAATTCACATCATTTGCAGTGTCTCATCCAGGTAATGCACAGGCCAAACTGCAATGAGTATTATATTTAAGCATGGCCCACACTCACTGAACAGAAAGCATGTGTATAAAGCTGAAAGCCATTAAGTCTCCCTAATTCCTCTTGTCAAAAAGGACCACATAAATATTTCTCATATGTTAAGATCCTGCCTTATCCATTATTGAAATACAGACCAAAGGTGCTTCGCAACCCCCTTGTCAGACTGGTAACTCAGGAGATAAATATCCATTCTGCAGCCACTTTGAGAAACACAGACATACGTAACCCAACAGTGACATTACTCCCCCAGCTTCCCACTTCTATTTCCTTACCCCACCATATGATTATTCTTAAATCTAATTATCATTTTTTTCTCAGACAAAAGAAAACAGTACTCTGGAGTGTTCATTTATCTCCAGAAATGTAACGATAGCTATGTCTCCTTTAGATTGCCAGTGGCTAGGAGGACGATCACTGATTCATATGCTTCTATGAATAAACCTCATGCCTTTTCTTCAATGACTAGACCATGTTACTAGCTTTTCCATACTGGAAGATATTTCACCATCTCCTCATCTATGTTAAATTTTGTTTTCAAATCTCAGATATACTGTTGCCTCTTTTTTCCTATACAACAACAAACAGCATAAAGGCTTTTATGTCCCAAATATAATGCTACTAGAATACATATTATTTAGAAAAGCTGCCACTACATCATGCAGATCATTTCTGTCTATACCAGCAACACTTTACCCAGGTCTGGGCCCTCCTCTTCTTCATCAGCCACCACTGCAGCACTAATAACTTCAACCTCAATCGGCTCCCATTTACCTATACCTGCTTTCTGCAGTCTGAAGATAATGAAGTGCCATTGACTGTCATACTCTGCTGAAACTCTCTTACATAAGTGTTTGGGCCTGAAGCATGAACTCTTGCATTGCATCAGTGCACAATACAACAGAGAAAACACTGCTTTAGGGACAAATGGAGAAAAGAATCAAGCCAGCAAGAAACCAGTATACTACTATAAACGCTACACGTCTTTAGTTCTGAGCTGACATACTCTGATGGCAACCTTAGGCATTAACCTCATCCATGCTTTTCAGAAAACCCTTCATTAGCCAATGACAGTCTGATTTGCTGCTGTTCTTAATGTCCACAGCACAGGTCTGCCTATTTTCTCATTTTGTGTGAGCTGCTATATCTCTTGGTTCTCATACTGAATGTAACTAACAATTAACTATTATCTGTCACATTACCAGTTAGACAGCTTTAGACCTCATGCAATTAGGACTAAGGCAGTTACTATGTTACTACTGATGTTAGGTAATCAGCATCCCCTTCTAATCTTAACTGCTGTTGGATTCTAACAATGAGCTCTTGACCCACCAGCTGTACTTTTGCAGATTCTGTGATTTACTACCCCTCTCTCCACACAATCTGAATTCATGTTTCAGAGGGTTACATTTTAGCCTGTTGTACAGAGTAAGGCAAGTCAAGTATATATTGCGTGACAGCTGTAACAGCATTGATTATTATGATGAATTTTACTCCTTAGTCACTTAATTGATTTATTTACAAATTGTCATTTCCTGATCTTTACACACATGCGTATACATTTATGTCTTTTTTAACTATACCACTGTACAACTTAACTTAATTGTTCAAGGTTGTATATGTATATTTATGTTTTTTATTCTTTTACCTGCCGTATTTCCCCAAAAATAAGACCGGGTCTTATATTCTTTCTCCCGACAAAATACGCATTACGGCTTATTATCAGCGGATGCCTTATTTACCCGCACCGTACAACAATCTACCTTTATTCATTTATTCATGTACAAAACTTGACATTCATTAGTGAACACAAATCAACATTTCTTCATGTACAAAAATCGACATTTATTCTTGTACATAAATTGACATTTATTTCGTACTTTTCTATTATTGGACAACAGTTCTAATAACGGGTTGACAGTTGTGTGAGAATTCTACATAAACAGTGCAACAAACATTTCAACTTCAGAATATCTGCACCTTGGCTTTCACAGTTATTCAAATACAGTCATGTCATCTTCTTCTGGAACATTGTTATAAGTGTCCAACCCCCGAATTTCGGCCTGAATTTCTTGCGACTCCATTTCCAGTAGCACCATTAGCCCCGATCTGTCATGCCTAGCAATAGAGCTCTCCTTAAATGAGCACTGCTTGTCCAAGTAGCCTAGCCTGCCCGTAGGGCATTGGCAACACAGCTATCAGTGATTTTGTCCCATGAAGCAGACTAGGCTTCACAAAGTTTCCATGCTGATTTCTCTCCATTCTATTTTCAATGTAGTCATTGAGTTCCATGCACAAATGGTCCTTGAATGGCTTGTTTATTGCAATATCAAGAGTCTGGAGATAGGCAGTCATTCCTTTGGGAATCATTATTTGATCTATTCTCCTCCGTGCTAGGAATTTCTTAATTTCTTTAGCATGGTGAGTGCTGGCTAAATCCCAGACTAGCAGACCTCTTTTGCAACCTTGCAAAACAAGTGGCAGCATTACATATACCCACTTCCTTATAACTGCTTGTGTGCACCAGGCTTTTTTGGTTTCAAGCATATAAATGCCTGAAACACATTCAATCTTATCTTTCTTGCCTTTACTAATGATTAAAGGTGGGGTTTTCTTTCCATCTAGACGAATTGCCAAAATACAGGTAACACATGCACTCTCATAACCAGTGGAGGGAATGTAGATTGACGAGGCACCCCTCTGATCAATTGTTGTTTGAGATCCTTGGCCCATAAACACTGCAGTTTCATCCATAGCAATCATGTTGGAGAGTTGGTATTTAGAAAAGTCAATGCCATTGACAAAGGACTTGAACGCAAGTGCACGTTTAATAACTCAGTATCTTCCAGCTTGAACAGTGTTGTTGATCTTCTTAGAGATAGTTCATATTGCTGAAGGAAGCCATATGGCCAATGTTGTGATGCTTTGAATTCTTCTGGGGATATTTCTAACTGTGGTGCCATTGCAAGGGCAAATGCTTGAATATCAGCCCTGTGCACAACCAAAGCCTTTGCTCTCCTGTTAGCAATCCACTCACAGATGATGTCTTCAAGCTAAGGAAATAATGGTTGCTGACCTAATCCACACTTACATTTCTTAGCATTTCCCTCATCGGCCTGTTGACTGAGGTTAATGTACGATGCTCACCATTTTAGGACTATTTGGAGATCTAACTTCTTCTCTTTACAGAAAGCCATCAGATTCTTTCCCCGGCAGTCCTCCATGATTCCTTTTTTGTACTCAACCGAATAGCTCTTTCTTTTTGCACTCATCTTATCTTGGGGGGGTTAATTAAAGACTTACGCGACCGGAATGGCAACACAAAATGGTGGTGGTTATGAAGAGAAGACACTACCACAGCTGCTCGTTATAATGAGCCCGCTCTTTATGTGTGTTGTCTGTACTTTGACCGATCAAAGTAAACCTGCGTGGGTTTATGGGCCAAGGATCTCAACCGTCAAGTGTGAGTGATGATTAGGGTTACAGTAAGAATCGTGAAAGACTCCCAGTGAAAGAGTCTTATGACTTTCTGCAAAGAGAAGAAGTTGGGTGTCTGAATGGTCCAAAAATGGCGAGTAGAGTTCTATAACCTCAGTCAACGGGTATCAATAATATTATGTTATAATTCAACATGTCCATTGTGTGTTGTTGACGATATTAACTGGGGCTTATTTTTGGGGTAGGGCTTATATCATGACCAACCTGGAAAAAACATGCTAGGCCTTACTTTCTGGTTAGGTCATATTTAGAAAGAAATACGGTATATAGTATGCATACTTTTAACTATATAGTATGCATACTTTTAACTATATAGTATGTATACTTTGACATTCTGTTCAGCTTAGCTTAATTGATAAAGCTTGCAAGTTCAACTAAACTTAATTGATCAAGCTTGTAATATGTACTTGGAGCTTTTTTCCTCGTGCCTCCACTTAGGTCCAGCTCAGCAGCCTGTTAAACTAAGTTTAATTGAATTGATTTGCAGACCACTATGTGCCACACAAAGTGGTCCATGTGGTTGATTACCTGAAATTGTGATCAATTGATCTTCTGAAAGCTTGATCGATGTCACTGCATACTATCACCTTTAAAATCTTTCAAGTAGGTGGGCTACCAGCTACCAGCCACAACTCTGAGCTAACAGACAACTAGAGAATTCTGAGCTTTCCAAAAAACATACGTTTTCTGTTTTTTATTTTTTATTTTTTGCTTGATTATACTATTTACTCCACTTTTTATTGCTCTGCTTATTTAGTACTGTATTTTAATGCTGTAAACTAAACTGCACTGTTTGTACTGCAATCATCTGCCTTACTGTGCCTGTTAAGTCATATTTTGATGCTGTTTTCCCTGTTGCAAAGCTTTTTTTTTTTTTGCTATTTTCACTGTTTGCAAAGTCATTGTTTGCAAAGCATCTGATCTGTTTCTTCTGTTTTCCTGACAAGCAGTGTTTTAAATAATTGATTTGTTTGCTGTTTAAAACATTCTTAAAACATTCTTTAGTATCTCTGTGCCGTTCTTCTGCTGTTTAAAACAATTTTTATTCTGCGGTGGTGCAGCGGTTAGGGTTGTCGTCTCACAGCAAGAGGTTCTCCGGTTCGATTCTTGGCTGGAGCACCTTCTGTGTGGAGAATTCTGCATTCTACAAAACAGGCTGCCCCCTATCAGGTTAGTGACTACTTATGGTAGGAATTCCGATTTGTTAATCAACAATGTACAAAGACACTGGAATATTCTACAGAGTGATCACAACCTAACTAATGTGCTACCAGACAGATGCTATGTTTCATTTCGTAAGGGCAGAAATCTAGCTTCACATTTCAACCATTATAAACATTCACATTCCAGTACATCCTCTCAAGAAGTATAAACTACATTAATGGGTGAGGTGCTCACAGGATGCCACCCATGTGGTCATTGCATTCATTGCAACAAGGTTTTTAAGTCCAAACAATTTACAAGTAAGAACTGTGGCACAGTTTACGACATCAACTTTTTTGCCAATTGCAGTAGCGAATGGCTGATCTATTTAGCTACATGCAGCTGTGGCGCCTTCTACATAGGTCAAACTTCACGGCCACTTAGACTGAGAATTTCTGAACTCATTAGTGACATGAGGAATAAAAAAACAAGTAGTGCTTTATTTAAACATTCTACAAAACATTTATCTGCCAAGTTCAGTTTCATGGTCATAGACATTATAAAAGGGAATAAATCCAACAAAGCAGGATGGCATTCCATTCTTGATACAAAGGAAAAGAAGTGGATTGTTAAACTGGGTGGTTTATTCCCACCTGGATTAAATGAACAATTTTAATTATCCTATCACAAGTTTGATTCAATTAAAATACATCTATAAAAGATTACTTTCAATGAATTTCAGTCACATTGAGGAAGGCTATGGTGTATACCAGCCAAAACCGGTTTGTTTTTTCATTGAATAAACATTATTTCAGTCTCACAGTTTGCTGGCTCATCTTTTGGCTTTTGGATTTCATATTACTGGAGCCGTGCAATTGCCTTTCGTGCAGGGGGATTCCTTTGATGTAAGGCAAAACAACACAGCTTATGTGCGACCAGATAGCATCCCAGGCTGTCTTCTAAATAAACTAAAACATGAACTAGCATCACCATTAAGTACTCTATTCAATCACAGCCAAACCACTGGCTTTGTTTCTGCAGAATGGAAAACAGCAACAGCTATTCCCCTCCACAAAGGTGGTTTAGCAACAGACCCAGGGAGTTATAGACCCATAAGTTTGACCCGCCTCATCTGTAAAGCAATGGAATGTATCATCATGGACCTCATAAATAAAGACATAGGTGTCCCTCACACCCTGGATCTGACCCAATTCAGCTTTGTCAAGGGCAGATCCTTCCTGTTATTCAAAGGTTCACAGGTTCTTAAGTAGGTATTAGGCTATCGGTCCTAGGGCCTTTACAAGCCTAGCCATAACGATTCCCTGGCTATTGCTTCCCACAAATATTTACTTTCCTGGACCCCTGTCTAGCAGGGCTACTGATGTGATCCCCAGGATGAATTTCCTATCTCCCATCCAATTGTCAAGGTTCCTCTTGAAGAGGGCCATTAAGGTGCTCTGCCTGAGATGTATGGGCAGCCTATTCCAGAGTATGGGGAGTCTCTGTGTCAGGAACCTATCCATCCAGCATGTTCTATTCATCGTGATGACAAGGTTAAGATCCCTGGAGCATGTGGCTTGGAGGGATTGGGATTTCTTTAAGTGTAGCATGTCCAACAACTCTGGGTTTTGACATGGCCTTGTATGTTAGGCAGAGATTGCCTCTGAGTAGGCGATATGTGACAGAGTATAGCTGGAGTTTCTTTAGATGGTCAGCATAAGGCATCTGCTTTAGGCCAGTGATTCTTTTTGTGAGGTATTTCTGCTACCTTTCTAGTCATTGCAGATGTCTTGTGAGCTACATACCAAATGGGGCATTGTATTCTATAATGGGTCTAATGAGGGATGAGTACAGAGGGACAATGACCTCCTTTTTTCTGGATAAAAAGCCCTTAGTGATGAGGTGTGTCATGTAGAAGGATTTTCTAACTGTTGTGGCTATTTGGTTATCAAAGGTGAGACCAATGTTCACCTGTGTCCCTAGGTCTCTTATCACACTTTCAGTGTTTAGTGTACTGCCACCTATGTGGTACTTTACAGGTATGTGGTTTTTCCCAAAAGGGACAACTATACATTTCTTGGCATTTAGCTTGAGCCAATGGCTCTGGCACCAGGCATCTGTTTCAGTAAGGCCCTTTTGCAGTATAGCCACATCATTTGGGGATTCAGTAATGGCTTCCAGCTTGCTGTCATCTGCAAACTTTGTAAGCCAGAGTCCCTTAGTGTTGGCCTGTGCTTCAGAGAAGTAGATGCCACACAAGAGTGGCCCCAGGACAGAATCCTGCGGTACACCACTTGTCACTTGTCTGGAGCTGGATTTGGAGTTGGCTACCTTTACAGTGTGTGTTCTGTCAGTAAGCCAGTTTACAACCCATCGAGTGATGTAGGGATTAATGCCCAGCTTATAGGTTCATAGGTTCATAGGTTCATAGGTTCATACTAGGCTATCTGCCCTGGGGCATTTATAAGCCTAGCCCGATTGTGTTTGGCTTATGCCACCCCTTGATTTGAGCATACTGTGCCCTTTTTAAGGTTTAGTTTACTGTTCCTCTGTCTAATAGTGACACGGAAGTAATCCCCGGAACAAACCTACGATCCCCCATCCACTCATCAAGATTCGTCTTGAAGAGAGTCAGTGAGGTGCTCTGCCTAACATGAATTGGAATTCTATTTCAGAGCGAAGGGAGCCTCTGGGTTATGAATCTGTCCCTCCAGCATGTTCTATTTATTTCTGTGCTGAGGTTCAAGTCCCTCAAGCGCGTGGCTCTAAGGGATTTAGTTTTACTGAGGTGGAGCATGTCCATTAATTCTGGGTTGGACATAGCTTTAGTTGTCAGGCATAGATCGCTTCGAAGTAGGCGGTATGCAACTGAGTAGAGCTGGAATTTTTTTAACCGAGCAGCATATGGCATCTGTTTGAGTCCCTTGATCCTCCTGGTGAGGTACTTTTGGGGTCTTTCTAATTGCTGCAGGTGTCGGGTAAGGTACATTCCAAAGGGGGCATTGTATTCTGTGATGGGCCTGATGAGGGATGAATAAAGGGGCACGATTACCTCTCTTGATCTAGATGTGAATCCTTTCATGATGAGGTGGGCTATGTAGAAGGTCTTTCTAACCACTTTGGCAATGTGGTTGTCAAAGGAGAGATTGCTATCAACTTGGGTCCCCAGATCCCTAATTACTTTCTCTGTACTTAATGGGTTACCACCTATGTGGTAATTTGTGGGCACATTGTTTTTGTCAAAGGGTATGACTATACACTTTTTGGCATTTAGCTTTAGACCATGGCTCTGGCACCGGTTATCCATCTCTGCGAGACCTTTTTGAAGGATGTTTGTGTCAGCTGGCGAGTCGATTATGACACCCAGTTTGCAGTCATCTGTGAACTTGGTGAGCCATAGTCCTCCCACGTTGGCCTGTACCTCAGAAAAGTAAATACCAAACAAAAGAGGTCCCAGGACAGAACCTTTTGGGATGCCACTTGTGAACGGTTTCGAGTCCGACATGGCTCCAGCAACTCTGACTCTGTGGGTTCTGTCTTTGAGTCAGTTTGTGACCCATCTTGTGACATAGGGGTTTATATTTAGGCTGGATAGCTTATCTATGATGCCCGAGTGGGGTATTGTTTCAAATGCCTTTGCGAGGTCCAGATAGGCTGTGTGGACTACCTTCCCTTCATCTATGGCCTTGGTGACTGTTTCGAAGAAGTCGACCAGGTTCAAAAGGCAGGATCTGCCCTTGACAAAGCCAAATTGGGTAGGATCTAGTGTTTGTAGGTCCTCAATGTCTTTGTTTATGAGTTTCATGATGATCCTCTCCATAGCCTTGCAGACTAGGCTAGTCAGGCTTATGGGGCGATAGTTTCCAGGGTCCGCAGAGTGGGACCACTGTTGCTGTACACCATTCTTTGGGCACATATCCTGTAGCGAGGCTGAGATTGTACAGCAGTTTTACTTGAGGGATTAGTTCTTCTTGGAGTTCATGTAGGACGCAACCCGGGACGCCATCTGGTCCCATGGAAGCAGTGTTTTTTGCTTTGGAGAGGGCGGCCTTCACCTGAGCATCAGAGATGTTTGGGAGGCTGCACTCTGCCGGGATAGATACTTGCTCTTTTGGGGGGGAGGGGGTAGAGAAGTTTGCACTGAACCTGTATGCCAGGATATTGGCGATGTCTGTGGGTTCAGTGTATTTTTTGTCGCTTAGAATCAACTCAGAACAAGTCTGTGAGTTGCATCCCAGGTTCCTAACATAACTGAAAAAAGCCTTATGATTGTCTTTAGTGTCCTGTGCAATTTTTCTCTCGAAGCTGGCCTTGGAGGATTTTTTGAGGGATCGTAATTTTTTGCTAGTACTGATCAGAAATGCCTTCCCTTTTAGAGATTTTGCTCTATCATGTAGTAGCTTCCTCCTTCTGTTGTACAGTTTATTTATGGCTGGGGTCCACCAGACTGGACGCCTGCCTTTGGATGATTGGGTCTTGATTTTGTTTGGGATAGCATGATCCATGCATTCCTGGAGATGTCCGTGGAATGCGTTTATATAGGATTCTGCCGTTTGGGCCGTAGTTTCCACTAGCCCTGGGGCCTTGAAGGATTCCACTTCGGTTTTGAGAAGTGTGAAGTTCGCTTTTGAGAAGTTTTTCACTGTGGTTTTCTGGGCTGGGGGTGGGGTCGGGATGTGGATATCCAGTGAAATTAATTTATGGTCTGATCTTACCAATGAGGGATATACTTCTGGTATGGAGCATAGAGTCCCCATGTTGGTAATGATCAGGTCTAGTATGTTTTCCCCTCTTGTGGGAGTTGTGACTTGTTGTTCCATAGCATTTGAGTTTATAAATTCCAGGAAACTTTGGGCTAAGGTGCTGGGGCTTGAGTAATGCTCCCAGTCTATGTTTGGGTAGTTGAAGTCGCCCAATATAATGGTGTTCGGAGAGATCTTCATGTTCTCCAATGTTTTCAGGAAAGCCGAGTGGGATTCCTGACTTTGAGAGGGTGGTCTGTAGGATGCTATAAACTGAAAAGCAGTCTTGCCCACTGTCAGTTGCACATGGATGGTCTCCGATACTTCGTACAATGCCACTAACCTGGAGGTGTGGATATCCTTGATAAATATGGAAACTCCCCTCCTTTGTGGTTCGGTCTGGGTTTGGGGGCCAAAAGCATGATATGAGGTATAACCTGGTAGTGCTGGGGTGCTCTCTGGAGCCTTGAACCAGGTTTCTGTCACTGCACAGATATCGATGTTCTCCATACTGAGGAGAGCTTGAGTGCATGCATCTTGAGGTTAAGACTTCTGGCGTTTAGCAGCATTACCCTTAGTTTCTTGTTCCTTGTGCTGTCTATGGAGGTGGGTTTGACTTTTGAGCCTTGCCTAAAAAAGGCACTATGGGGTTGGCAAGAGCCTTTGCCAATATCCAAAAGCCCAGGGGTGACAGGTGCAAGCCATCCCTAGCAAAGCAACGTGGCTTGTCGAGCATGTCATCCCAGGCTGACAGACACTGGATCCCCTTTGAATAACACCAAAATTTTAGCCAATTGCTAAAATCGATCATTTTGTCTTTATACTGTGGCATCATTCTAGGTGAGGGTAAGATGCTGCTCAAGGTCAGGGTCATACCGGCCTGGGCTACATGATCAGAGAACTCCCCTATGTCTCTTTTCATGACCCATCTTGTGACATAGGGGTTTATATTTAGGCTGGATAGCTTATCTATGATGCCCGAGTGGGGTATTGTTTCAAATGCCTTTGCGAGGTCCAGATAGGCTGTGTGGACTACCTTCCCTTCATCTATGGCCTTGGTGACTGTTTCGAAGAAGTCGACCAGGTTCAAAAGGCAGGATCTGCCCTTGACAAATCCAAATTGGGTAGGATCTAGTGTTTGTAGGTCCTCAATGTCTTTGTTTATGAGTTTCATGATGATCCTCTCCATAGCCTTGCAGACTAGGCTAGTCAGGCTTATGGGGCGATAGTTTCCAGGGTCCGCAGAGTGGGACCACTGTTGCTGTACACCATTCTTTGGGCACATATCCTGTAGCGAGGCTGAGATTGTACAGCAGTTTTACTTGAGGGATTAGTTCTTCTTGGAGTTCATGTAGGACACAACCCGGGATGCCATCTGGTCCCATGGAAGCAGTGTTTTTTGCTTTGGAGAGGGCGGCCTTCACCTGAGCATCAGAGATGTTTGGGAGGCTGCACTCTGCCGGGATAGATACTTGCTCTTTTGGGGGGGAGGGGGTAGAGAAGTTTGCACTGAACCTGTCTGCCAGGATATTGGCGATGTCTGTGGGTTCAGTGTATTTTTTGTCGCTTAGAATCAACTCAGAACAAGTCTGTGAGTTGCATCCCAGGTTCCTAACATAACTGAAAAAAGCCTTATGATTGTCTTTAGTGTCCTGTGCAATTTTTCTCTCGAAGCTGGCCTTGGAGGATTTTTTGAGGGATCGTAATTTTTTGCTAGTACTGATCAGAAATGCCTTCCCTTTTAGAGATTTTGCTCTATCATGTAGTAGCTTCCTCCTTCTGTTGTACAGTTTATTTATGGCTGGGGTCCACCAGACTGGATGCCTGCCTTTGGATGATTGGGTCTTGATTTTGTTTGGGATAGCATGATCCATGCATTCCTGGAGATGTCCGTGGAATGCGTTTATATAGGATTCTGCCGTTTGGGCCGTAGTTTCCACTAGCCCTGGGGCCTTGAAGGATTCCACTTCGGTTTTGAGAAGTGTGAAGTTCGCTTTTGAGAAGTTTTTCACTGTGGTTTTCTGGGCTGGAGGTGGGGTCGGGATGTGGATATCCAGTGAAATTAATTTATGGTCTGATCTTACCAATGAGGGATATACTTCTGGTATGGAGCATAGAGTCCCCATGTTGGTAATGATCAGGTCTAGTATGTTTTCCCCTCTTGTGGGAGTGGTGACTTGTTGTTCCATAGCATTTGAGTTTATAAATTCCAGGAAACTTTGGGCTAAGGTGCTGGGGCTTGAGTAATGCTCCCAGTCTATGTTTGGGTAGTTGAAGTCGCCCAATATAATGGTGTTCGGAGAGATCTTCATGTTCTCCAATGTTTTCAGGAAAGCCGAGTGGGATTCCTGACTTTGAGAGGGTGGTCTGTAGGATGCTATAAACTGAAAAGCAGTCTTGCCCACTGTCAGTTGCACATGGATGGTCTCCGATACTTCGTACAATGCCACTAACCTGGAGGTGTGGATATCCTTGATAAATATGGAAACTCCCCCTCCTTTTGTGGTTCGGTCTGGGTTTTGGGGCCAAAAAGCATGATATGAGGTATAACCTGGTAGTGCTGGGGTGCTCTCTGGAGCCTTGAACCAGGTTTCTGTCACTGCACAGATATCGATGTTCTCCATACTGAGGAGAGCTTCGAGTGCATGCATCTTGAGGTTAAGACTTCTGGCGTTTAGCAGCATTACCCTTAGTTTCTTGTTCCTTGTGCTGTCTATGGAGGTGGGTTTGACTTTTGAGCCTTGCCTAAAAAAGGCACTATGGGGTTGGCAAGAGCCTTTGCCAATATCCAAAAGCCCAGGGGTGACAGGTGCAAGCCATCCCTAGCAAAGCAACGTGGCTTGTCGAGCATGTCATCCCAGGCTGACAGACACTGGATCCCCTTTGAATAACACCAAAATTTTAGCCAATTGCTAAAATCGATCATTTTGTCTTTATACTGTGGCATCATTCTAGGTGAGGGTAAGATGCTGCTCAAGGTCAGGGTCATACCGGCCTGGGCTACATGATCAGAGAACTCCCCTATGTCTCTTTTCATGTAGTCAAGGGAGGTACGTCTCAGGTCATTCACGCTAGCATGTGCAATGACTGAGTCATATTTGTATTTGCTTTGGAGTGACCTGAGTGCTTGCATTATGTGGCGGATCCTAGCGCCCGACAGGCAGCTCACTGTGACCTTCTCTTTATTCAGCCTGGTGAGTGGGACGTCAGTGTGTCTGACAATAGAGTCACCTATTACAAGAGTATCAGGTGTGTTATTCAACCTTAAGGGCTGTGACTGCTTGGCACACTGACTTTGTGTGCTATGTGTTGTACGTGCTTTGTTTTGGGGTAGCGTTTGCTTGGATGTCTGCTTTGGAGGTCTCTGTTGCTTAGGTAGATTTTTATTTAGAGCCTCCGAGTATGTTTTTGTGTTTTTATGTGTTTGCTTCGCTGTTGTGGTGGGACTATGTGATACTGGAATTGTGTTGTGTGAGGTTACCTTCTCCTCCTGACTGGTTACACCAGTTTTGAGATGAGAGAGCTCAGCCTCCAGTTTGGCTATATGGTTGCATCTCTCACATATATTTGAACCTGTTTGGAGGAGGAGAGGGTTGTCCGTGTACATTAGACAGTTGTAACATTGCCTCAAAATTCCCAGATTCACTAGCTGGACTGGAGAGGAAACCATTGACTGACCGTTGGACATGCTAGAGTAATATAGGGAACTGAATTAAAATGGACCAGTAGGGGACAAGGTAATCTTAGAGAGTATAAGAGTAAGTAGTGCTTATGGTTTATTAGTGCTAACTTGTAAAATTACTTATTTGGACCAGTGAGGGGCCTTAGAATGAGAATATGGTGTTTAATTTGAGAGATAGAGCAGTTCTAAGGGAAAAAGTGAAGAGCAGACTTTGTGGAGCAAGGAATAGTTTAAACCCAATTAGGCGGCGCTGCCCGATGTTGTGCTATGGGCAAAAACGCGCAAAACCACGCAAAAGAGGGTTTTAAGAGAGGGAGATCAAGGAGTTAGGAATTGACCCAAAATGGCCAATAAAACTACAGTTTCAAAACAGTCTCTATGATTCCAGAGTGGGGAATAGTATTGAAAGCCTTGGCGAGGTCCAGGTAGGCTGTGTGAGCCACCTTATCCTCATCCATGGCTCTGGAGACTGATTCGAAGAAGTCAATCAGATTCAGGAGGTAAGATCTGCCCTTCACGAACCCAAACTAGGTGGGTTCCAGTGTTTGAAGGTTGCCAATGTCTTTGTTTATAAGTTCCAGGATAATACATTCCATAGCCTTGCAGATCAGGCTCACCAGACTGATGGGACAGTAGTTACTGGGATCCAAAGTAGATCCCCCCTTGTGGAGTGGGATGACTGTAGCTGTGCACGAAGCCTGAGGTGAGGCTATGATTAGACATGACACATAGGTGAGGTGCCAGTTCATTTTGTAGTTCATGCAGTACACAGCCTGGGATGTCATCTGTTCCCATGGAATCTGTATTCTTGGCTTTGGAGAGTGCAGTTTTTATGTGAGTGGCCGTGATTACTGGAATTTGGCATTCTTTCAATATTGAGATGGGCCCTTTAGGGGGTGAGAGGGTGGTAATGCTGGCACTGAATCTATCTGCCAGGATATTGGCAATATCCTTGGGATCAGTGTATCTAGTGCCATTCTGCTGTAGTTCAGAGCAGATCTGAGTATTGCCATTTAGATTCTTGACATAGCTATAGAATGCCTTGTGGTTGTCTTTGGAATCTTTGGCAATTTTGTTTTCATAACTAGCTTTAAAAGATTTTATGAGGGATCTCAGCTTTCTACTGAGGCTGGTGAGGGAATTTTTTGAATCCTGGGTTCTTCCTCGTTTCTGCAACAGTTTATTTCTTCTGTTGTACAGCTTGTTTATGGCAGGGGACCACCAGATTGGCTTGCTTTTTTTAGAGGACAGTGTCTTGGTTCTATTTGGGATGGCTCAGTCCATGCACGAGTGAATGTGCTTGTACAGCACCTTAGTGTAGGATTCAGCAGTTGAACTTCCAGTTCCCATCTGCAAGGGTGTCATGAAGTTTGTTTCTTCTGACTTGAGAAGCATAAAGTTGGCTTTGAGGAATTTTTTTACGGAGGTTTCCTTAAAGGGGGGTGGGGGGGTGGGATGTGGATGTCAAGGGTGATTAACTTATGGTCTGATCTGACCAACGAGGGGGTGACCACTGGTGAGGAGCATCAATCTCCCATATTGGTAATGACCAGGTCTAGAATATTGGTACCCCTGGTGGGACTATGAATTAGTTGCCCTAGGGCATTGGAATTTATGAATTCCAAGAACCACTGAGCAAAGGTGTTGGTACAGGAGTAGTTTTCCCAGTTAATGGCAGGGTAGTTGAAATCAGCCAGTATTAGGGTGTTTGGTTGTATCTTAATATTTTCCAGTATATTTAGAAAGGTATAGTGAGAATCTTGGGGCATGGTGGGGGATCTGTAGCAAGCTGCAATTTGTATTGCAGTCTTGCCTAGTGTTAGTTGCACCTGGAGAATTTCAGATGCATTGCATTGGGCAACCAGCCTGGAGGTGTGAATATCCTTTGTGAATATTGACACTCATCCACCTTTAGTGTTTCGGTCCTGGTTTGGTGGCTGAAAAGTGTGGTATGAGTTGTAGCCTGTTATTGCGGGGATGCTCTCTGGAGCTTTGAACCAGGTCTCAGTTACTGCACAGATATCGTTGTTCTTCATTTTTAGGAGAGCCTCAAGAGAGTGCATCTTGAGGTTTAGACTTCTAACATTGAGTAGCATTAGCTTCAGATTTTGCTTGCTTGTACCCGTTATGGTGGTAGTTTTGTCCTTTGAACCTTGCCTAAAAAAAGCACTATAAGGGTGGCAAGAGCCTTAGCCAGTAACCTGAATTCCAGGGCAGACAGGTGCAAACCATCTCTTGCAAAGCATTGTGGTTTGTCGATCATGTTGTCCCAGGCAGACATATACTGGATCCCCTTTGAATGACACTAGAAGCTTTGCCAATTATTGAAGTCAGTCATTTTGTCCTTATACTGTGGCATGATTATGGGCGATGGCAGGATGCTACTCGGGGCTAGGGTCATACCTGCCTGGGCTACATAATCCGAGAGCTCTTCCATGTCTCTTTTCATGTAGTCCAGGGAGGTACTTCTCAAGTCATTCACTCCAGCATGGACAATGACAGAGTCATATTTGTATCTGTTGTGGAGTGATTTGAGTGCATGCATTATGTGGCAGATCCTGGCACCCGACAGGCAACTAACTGTAATTTTCTCCTTGTTCAACCCGGTGAGTGGGACATCAATGTGCCTGACTATAGAGTCACCTATGACCAAAGTGTTGGGTACGTTCTCTTGCCTTAGGGGCTGTTGTTGGATGGCACACTGGTGTTGTGAGCTATGTGACACTTTGGTTGTGTTTGGGGGTGGTGTTTATTTGCATTTCAGCTTCGGAGATCCTTGTTGCTTGGGCAAGTTAATGTTAAGAGCCTCTGCATATGTGGTTTTGTGTTGCTATGTGTGGGTTTTGGTGGTGTGAGTTTTGAAAGACTATATGTTGTTTGAGGTGTTGTATTTGGGTTAACATTCTCCTCTTGACTGTCTAGCACAATCTCAGCTGGAGAGAGCTTTGCTTCCAGTTTGGCTATGTAAGTGCATCTTTTGCAGGTTATAGTGTTTGGTGGTAGGAGGAGAGGGTTGTCTGTGTACATGAGGCAATTGCTGCATTGCCCAAGTATGCCCAGATTCACCAGGAGGACAGGAGAAATCACCAGAAGCTGATGCATGGACATGCCTGATTAGGTGCTTTCTTTGTGTAATACAAGAGCTGTTTTCCCTTACTTTTTGGCAAGGTACTTGCAATTGTATGCTGTCTAGTGCCTACAACTATTTTCTCCTTATTACCAAGGAGAGGTGAGTGCTTGTAACAAATTAAGGCTTCCTAGTGCTTTTTAGTGAGCTTTAGAGCAAGTGCTAGTCACAGGTATACAGATTTTAGTGCTGCTGCTGATAAACTAGCTAGTTCTAAGGGAGAATTCGAAGAGCAGACTTTCTGGCACCAGGAATAGTTTAACCTTAGCAACAGGGCCATTGATGAGGGTAAATATGTGCACACAGCATACCCTGACTTGTTAAAGGCCTTTGACACAATTCCACACACAGGCATAACCATTAAACCCCTTTGTTGTAAGATCGGTTGCCAACTGGCTCACAAACTGGTCACATATTATCAAAGTGAGTGACTCCACATCAACCAGCAGACCTGTCACCAGCAGGGTGCCACAAGGGTCAGTGCTGGGCCCCCTACTGTTTGGTATATACTTCTCAGAAGTTCAAGGCAAAACTAAGGAGCTGTGGCTGATCAAGTTTGTGGATGACTGCAAACTGGGTGCAATTATTGAATCCCCAATGTTGCCATTATGCTTCAGGAGGGTCTTGTGCAGACCAGGGACGTCAGGAGGCATACGCATTGTACTGATTTCAGTACAATTTATTTAGAAGCGGGGGTAGCTTTTTTAATTAAAAAAACCAGCGTGGCTCCTTTAAGTTACATTTACATACCAGCCAGTCGGAATTTAGCTCACATACCAGCCAGTCAGAATTACATCATCACGTCATGTCCAGCTGGCTGGCTGGCTGCGAGTGGGAAATGTGCATAGCTAATCGCAAATGGATTATTGTTGTGGAAGGTGGAACGCATTATCAGGTAAGGGGTTCTTGTGTGTGAGCGGGAAATATGCATAGCTAATTACAAATGTATTATCGTTAAGGGATTAACAGGTAAGGGATTGTGTGTGTGTGTGTGTGTGTGTGTGTGTGTGTGTGTGTGTGTGTGTGTGTGTGTGTGTGTGTGTGTGCGCGCGCGTATGTGTGTAAGTACAACTGGTTACACTACTGGTTATTTTTCATTTTTTTTTCAGTTGTTGTCAAAGTTTATTACTATGACTTCTCTTGCTTGAAAGTTACCGAGATTGAAGCTTCATGGCTTTAACTCTAAAACTATACATACGGCTATCATCCTCTTGCAGGCAAGCCAAAGCCAATGTAATTCTCCTTCAAAAGCAAAATAGCTCATGCTCATCATCTAAAGCACTGCTTAAACATCTTCATGGGAGGTCCACTGGTAACACGCCTTTACTGTAGATCTGGAAGTAGGGTTTGTGTGTTTGCTAATCCTGCCATGCTTTCTCATTTCTTTGCAGCACTTTGCAGACTTTCCCTGTGTGGTAAGTGTATGTGATGATTGCAGTATAACCCTTGAGCCACTGATGGATTATGTCACACATACAATCGATAAATGCATTATGTCAAGAAAGATATTTGGTGATTCAATAAATGTAAAAGGTTTGTGTGACCAATGGCTTGCAATAAATGAAGGTGACCCTGTTTGCATCATTGGAAGGAATGTCTTTCATTGAAGAGTGCATTATTTACTGGTCTCAGAGCAGTTGCACACATTACTAGTGAGGATTTGTCACATTTTTCTTTCCCTCTGTTAGATCACAAAATATTTATGGAGACAGGGGTTAACAGATGGCTGTAGGACTCTTTGGTGATAAAGAATAGTGGATGTACAACATTCATTAAAATTCAGGTAGCAGGAAGTTTAAGCATTTGGGTTGCTTGTTTGTATCCTCAAGGGGGAAGAATTTTAAAAGAAATTTAAAGAATATAGTTAATGAGGAAAAACAAAGTTGTACACTAAACTTGGTCTAACAAGAAATATTCATATGCAACAGATGGAAGCATTAGTATCAAAAGGAAAATCCACTGATTTCAGGAAAGTTTCTTTCAATAAATAATACAAAGCAACTAAGCGGGTCATGGCAGATACACAATTAAAGACAGGATTAACTTGCTCTTGAAGAGAATTTTCTTGCACTGCTAGATCGAGGTGGAATGTCCCCGGATACTACTTGCCTGGAGACTGAAGCTGTACAAGGCAAAGGTTAATATCTTAGCTATTAAAGTTTCAGGGGAAGCACTGACCCAGTCAGGGGATATATAGGTAAGACATTTGTTTTCTTTGCTTTCTTTTACAAATGGTTATACACAGGTCCTATTCATAATTCCTTGGAATATGAGATCAGATGTACAAAATGTTTGCAATCCTTACAACTGCCACATATGTATAGTGCTCATAAGTCTAAGCTGTTTTACCCCATCATGATAGATAAAGTAAAGTAAGCTACTAAATCGTTAGTGACAGAAAAGGTTTCTGAGTTAGATGGCATTATGGTATGTCTCTACACATTAATGCAAGAGGAAGAGATCTCCCTTATGACCTTTTAATGGATATTTGCTTTAGGGAAAATGTGTATCTTTGTTTATGAATCAATCTTCGTAGTTCTCACAAAGCAAAGGAAAGAACCCCCCCAGCCAAAAAAAAAAAAAAAAAAGAACTATAGGCCAATCTCATTAATCAATGTTGAGTGAAAAAGCTATGCACACATTTTTAGCACAAAGAACAAAGCCAATGTTGACACATTCAAATCAGCAAGACTTGTGAAGGAATGTTTTTAACACTAATGCATTTTGAAAGGTTTACAAATAACAAAGCTACAACAGATTTGGGCTGGCTGATTTGATTTGTCTACTTACTATTTATTTAGGCTAGTCTAGAGGGCCATGGCTTTTCTGGCCTTTTTGAAGAGACAATTAAAGTGCTATATCATTTCACACATTAAAAACTACTGACATGCTCTACATTGCCCCCTCCTTTTATCTTAAATAAAGGTACGTGACAGGCAGCCCCCTATCCCCTTCCCTGTTCCTACTGTGGGTAGAGACCTTGGCCAGACATATTACAGTAGGTAACACCATGTCTGGAAGGAAAGTTGCAGGGACAGAGGAAAGGATAACCCTCAGGTCCACTTACTGTGCTAAAATAAAGCCCCCTAAAGGATTGGCTGTTCACAAATGTTTGCACTTGAATCTGGTTATCTCTCTCACTGTTGGGTACGCTCAACAACACTGGATACTTTCCTTCCTCGGGGGCTCACATATTCTAGCAACTTTCCAAAATTATACAAGCAATGTTTAAAATGTGTCCCTGGTTGTTGGGTTTTTGTCCCCCTCCCCCCAATAAATGTTGGCTTTTTCCAGATTTCTTGTGGTGCAAAGTTCAGAGATGCAGCTGTGTATCGAGTACATTTTACAAGGAGCTGAGAGCTGCAGGGGAACTAAAGTTTAGTGCTGCTTATGCAGAGTCTGTTTGTACTGTTAATAGCATAACAGGTAGTGTACTTGCTTTTGATGCAGAAGGCTGTGGGTTCTTCTCCCACAGTAGGTGGATGCATTGCTGATACTGTACTGTGTTGTAAAGGGGGGTGGTCGCTGTAGTCCTTTTTGGCGAAGATATCTTGTAGTAACTATGAACCTGTTATCAGTTTGCCATCCATTCCCTATTGCAATATTACTAGCGTATCATTTTTTTAATGCAACATAGGCAATTTATTCCTCAAGGGCAACAGGCACTTTATTTGTAGATGAAACCATGAAATATAAAGTTGTTTGCTAGCAGCAGCCTTTTCATTAGTTACAGATTTCTTTAATGTGGAATTATGTAGATGGCTTTTACTAGTTCAGAGATTGTGCATATTTACTGATACTGGTGGACTGTAGAAGTTTGAGTAGACTTTTATGATGGAAATGTTCTGAATTAGGCTGTTTTGTCATTACTGGTGCATGCATTTTGCTTCATTGTTCACTGGAAAAATGTTCAAAACAATAAATTTAAAACGCTCTCTAACAACTATACTGTATTGTACAAGGAATATAATTTAATACAATCAGGAAGGTGTATCAAAGAGCACGTGTATGTTTCATGTGCAAGGGGCCTATGATTTGAAAACAGCCCAAAGTTAACCTTTATCTGCCACTGGCAAAATGTATTTTCTTTGAATGTGGGTTTCAATGCTGTTTCAATGAATGTAAGTTTCAAGGGCAGATAAGTTTTAATGCTAAGTCTAGTTTCATTGTGAGACTGCATTGCTTTGTTTAGCAGATATTTATTGGTGTTCATGCTGTAAAATGCAAAATAAAACTTTTCTGGCGAATCATTTAGGAATGAAGTCACTAAATAATGACCAACGTTAAGTTTCAGACGTCATAATCTTCAGAAAAATGCATGCTAAAGCAAGACCTGTTACTCTATCAACTATCTTAAGTTTATACAAGATCAATTTTTAGTACTGTTTGTATGTTCCCCCAATATATCTGGCATTGTCCAGATTTCCTGCATTAAGAAGTTGAGAGGTATGTGCAAATAAATCGCTTTATAGAATTAGGAATATCCAAACCTCTCAACTGTCCCCAATTTTGGCTCAAAATGTTGCTCTCCCCCTAATCATCTCTTTGCAAAATAGCAATTTTGGAAGAAAACGTGGAGGGTTTACACTTATAAATAACTGGAATGATCAGAGTTATACATTACTTTTATTTCAGAAATGCATGTAGATTCTCTAATTTTGTCATCTGCTCAAGTTAGCAGTGCTCATATTAAAATGGTGTCCCTTCTTTGACAGGTTCCCAGCTGTATTGTCTGGCAATTTTATATTTTTGCATCACATTTTTGGTCCATTTTCATAAAATTGTGGTTTTCTGGCAAATTAGTGGCAAATCATTAAAGACTGAAGTTAGAAAATAATGGCAGACATTTGAGTTTCAGATTTCATACCTTTCAGAAAATCCATACTAATGCAAGACCTACTACTATTATATTATCTTTCTAAGTTTATAAGAGCAATATTTAAAAAAAAAGTCCTTATTTCTGGGCCTTTGCCTCAGTTTTATTTATGGGTTTGTTGCTCGAAGTGGTTGAGAGGTGTGTGTGTGTGTGTGTGTGTGTGTGTGTGTGTGTGTGCGTGTGTGTGTGAGGTAGGTAGATAGCATACCTCTCAAACTGTCCAAATTTTGCAGAATGTCCAGATTTTTGCCCCATATTTTTTGTCTGTTCCTCATAAATTTTGTGATTTTCTAGAAAATCATGTAAGGCTGAAGTTGCTAAATAATGACACATTTGAGTTTCAGACTTTATGTCCTTTAGAAAAATTCATACTAGCACAAATCCTGTTATTCTAGCAACTTTCTCATACTAGCACAAATCCTGTTATTCTAGCAACTTTTTAAGTTCACAAGAGCATTATTTAATATCTGTCCCTGTTTATTTTAGGCTTTGTCCATATTTCTTGCACTAAGAGGTAGGTAGGGGTGTGTGTGTTAATGAAACACCCTAGTTAGGGGTAGCAGGTGGTTAGTAATTTACTCAAGCTCAAAACCTGTACCTTAGTTACAGAAAACAAAAGCATGAATCCTCTACCCCGACTACCATGCAGCATTTTTCAAAGAACTGACTTTCAGGTTCATTTTCAAGTCAAGGAACTGAGTTTGAGTGAATCTATATTATATTACTGAAGAGGCATTACAGCGAATGCCTCTTCATCGACACTAAAAGAGCGAACCGTGAATTACGAGAATGGCCGTAGCTTGGCTGGGGAGGGGGTAGCAGTTTGAGAGCTGTGAGTACAAATTTGAAAATCCTAGCTACACCCCTGGTACAGACCAACAACTGGTGTCTTGGTCACGGTCTCAAACTGAATTTAAAGAAATGCATCATCATTCCCTTCGATAAAAACAATGTCCCTTCACACTATCAAATTAACAACAATAACCTATGTACCTACAAAGTGGTAAGAGATCTGGGATCACAAGTAGGCTGCGACCTTAACTTTGCCCACCATGTGTCTACTGTAGTAATGAAGACTTTCTACATAGCAACTTGATTATCAAAGACATCATCTTCAGAGCAAAGGCGTTATAACCCCTTCTATACTAGTCACTAATCAGGCTCATAATTGAGTATGATGCCCCTTTCAGCATGTACTCGACAAAGCACATACAGCAACTGGAAAGACCTCATAGGTTTCTAACTGAGAAGATCAAGCGACTCCAGCATGTGCCTTACACAGCCCAACTAAAGTCTCTGTCACTATACTCAGTATTGTATAGACTTCTTAAGAGGAGACTTATGCCTGGCTTACAGAGCAATCTCCGACCCAAACCTAATGAATTTGCTGCTCATCCATAAATCAAACAGGACTAGAGACACCCTTTCTAGGGACCTAAATATGGCCTGTAACTTAACAAATACATGCTGGAGGGACACATTTGTCTCCCAGTGACTGCTGCTTCTTTGGAATAGGCTGCCAATTCATATAAACCAGAGTACCTCTATGACACTGTTCAAAAGGAACCTGGATGAGTGGGTGGGGCACAGTAAATTCTTACCGGGGAAAGTGCCCACAACTTTCCTGGACATGGGTAGTCATTAATAAATACAATCCTGGGTATTAACTAGAGTATCTATGGTATTACATTGGGATGAAATGGCTAGACTTGAAATGACCTCCGGGTACATAGCCTAATACCTGCTATGATCCTATGATCCTATGATCAAATGCCCTAGAACAGTTGGTCTGCACCTCCACAAGGGGCTCAAATGTCCTAGACGTAGTGCTCACCAACACAGGGAGTCACTGCACTACACCCTGTGTGTTTCCCTTCCTGGTAAGATCAGACTATAAATCAGTCTTTTTTGAAGTAAATGTCTGACCTGATACCCCCACAGGAGCAAAAAAAAATTAAACATTTCTCCAAAGCAAACTATAGCCTACTAAGTGATGGTATAAAAAGTTTCAAAGCCCCCACTAATGCAGCCCATAATGACTCCTATGCACAAGAGTACACAAATGCCCAATATAGCCACTTAAACAAATGTATTAACTTAGTCGTACCTGACAGGACTAAAATCAGTTACTCCCAAAAAACCAAGCCACCCTGGTGAACTGTAAGTATAAATAAGTTATACAAGAAAAGAAAGAAACTGATATCTAAGGACAAGAAGGAACTATTCAACAGAAAAAGAATACCCTCCATATCTTAAACAAGCAAATCAGATATCTTGCCAAGGCCTCTAAGGCTATTTGAGAGACTTAATTACATCTTGTCCAAAACCTAAAAGGGAATGCCCAGCTGTGTGCCAAACTTATATTGGACAGTACCACTCACACGGAACCTGAAGAAATTACCAACCTTCTAGCTGATGGATTTGGCAATAAATTCACTCCCCTGTCCTTACCAGCCATCCCCCAAAGCATTCCTGACACCAGTCCTCTAACGAGTATCTCCAAAGTACAAGTCATACAAGCACTCTCCAAGGCCAAAAACCCGGTCTCTATGGGACCAGATAATATCCCAGGTTGCTTACTAAACAATCTAAAAGAAGATCTAATGGATCCACTTGGCATTGTCTTTAACCATAGCCTGAGCACTGGCTTTGTTCTGGCAGAGTGGAGAATAGCAACAGTAATCCCCTTGCACATTGACAGTCCATCAACCGACACATGAAACTATCAACCCATAAGCTTAACCACCTTTATCTGCAAGGCTATGGAAAGAATCATTATGGGCCTTATCAAAAAATACACAGGTGACCTTCAAACTCTTGACCAGACCCAGTTTGGTTTCGTTAAGGGCAGATTTTGTTTATTAAACTTGGTGGACTTCGTTGAGAAAGTCACAAAAGTACTGGATGAGGGCAAAGCAGTACATACCTCCGATCTTGATTTAGCCAAGGCTTTAGATACAATTCCACACTCAGGGTTCATTGAGAAACTCTCCCAGCTGGGGATTATCCCATATGTCACTAGATGGGTAGCCAACTGGCTCACCAACAGAATGCACTCTGTCAAAGTTGGGGAGTCCACCTCCACCAATAGACCAGCTATCAGTGGGGTACCACAAGGATCTGTGCTGGGCTCTCTACTGTTTGGAATCTATTTCTCTGAGATCCAGGCAAAAGTAGATGGCCTGTGGTTTACTGCAGATGACTGTAGACTGGGTGCAATCATTGAGTCCCCCAATGATGTAAACATAATTACAGAAGGGGCTGACACAGACAAATGATTGGTGCCAAAGTCACAGAATAAAACTAAATGCAAAAAAATACCTCATTGCTCCGTTTGGCAAAGAAATAGCCCCTGCTAATTATGATATACATAGCACCCCTCTAAGCTCAAACCCTGTGGTGTGAGACTTGGGAATACAGGTTGACAACAATCTAAACTTTGATCATCATATGTCCATAGTGGTAAAGAAAACCTTCTACATTGTGCATCTCATAAATAAGGGCATCACATCCAAGACTAAGGAGGTTATAATCCTGCTGTACTAAACCCTTATCACACCACTAATTGAATACAGTGCTCCCTTCTGTATGTATCTTATCAGCCACTTGCAGCAACTAGAGAGGTCACAGATGTTTCTAACCAAGAGAATCCAGAGCCTCCAAAATGTGACTTACATGAAAAGACTGAAAGCCCTGTCACTGTACTCTGTATCATCCAGGCTGCTGAGAGTCAACCTGTGCCTGGCCTACATAGCAGTCTCTGACTCTGCCCTAATGGAAACGCTGCACATCCACAAATTAAATGGGACAAGAGTCACTCACTCCATGGATCTCAACCTAGCCTGTGACATTAACAAAACATGTTGGCGAGACAGCTATATCTCCCAGAGACTGCCACTCATCTGGAATAAACTCCCACTTTACATGAATCAGAGCTCCTCAATGACTCTATTTAAGTGCAAACTTGACAATTGGATGGGTGACCTATGTACCTCATGGACAGAGGTAGTTGGTGCTGATTATAGAATCTCTCTGCTAACAACAACCATCTAACTATATTCAGTTAGGGTACATGGGATTTTCACATGGCTAGTCTTGTAAAGGACCTAGGGCCATTAGCCTAGTAACCTACTACAAACCTATGAACCAATGCATTATTTGACTGGGTGTGGAATAATGTTTTATAATCTGGGTGAAATCTGTGATGCTTTGAGCCACATTTGGCACTAATTTATATGACATAGTGTTTATCCATGGATTGTGTATTTTAGTATTTTAAATACATTGATTATGACTGTGTATTAAAGACCAGATACAGTACACCTCTCAGAGCTTATACAACACTGAGTGCTTATAAATCTTTTATTCAGTTGTCCATTCATTTTATTCATTCATTTTTGATGCCTGTTTTATCTTAATCAAGTTCATGGGGAAGATAGAGCCTATTCATGGAAGCAATCAGTTTAAGGTAGTGAAGTAATTCTATACTAGTCTGATGTGGGATGTACATACCCACACACCTGCACAGCAATGCTCAATTTGGAGTATGAGTGGAAACCAAAGACATTGGCAAAAACCTGCACAGATGCATGAAGGACATGAAGCATATATGGGTCTATAGTATAACAATGAATGATCAAATGATCGAACTCTGTTATATCGACCCCTAAATGCCGAATCGCCCAAACAGCGAACGGCCGGATCAGCGATTTTTTTTCCCCATGGAAAAAAAAATAGCTGGTCCCATAAAAAAAAAAAAAAAAAAAAAAAAAAAAAAGAACACAACACTAAATAAAGTGGGGGTCTTTGCCCCCCCATACCCCCCATGTGGGGGGCTATGCCCCCACACACCCCCTACTTTAATATACCAACTCCAAGATCATACTACAGTGGAGGAAATGGTACAACCCGGACAATGGCCCAGTGATTTTTTTCCCCTGGAAAAAAAATTGCTGTTCCGTCCGTTCACTGTTTTGCCAGTTCAACGTTTAGGGGTTGATGTAACAGCGTTCGATCATCTGATCGTTCGCTGTTCTAAAGTAGACCCGAATATGCTTAGAAGGTACTCCAGCTGTGCAGTGAATCAGAGTCTAGAATTGGCCATAATGCTAAATACAGCACGACAGAACCACTGCTTTGCTGTTGAATTTCATGGCATCCATGTCTCGAACACATAATAAGCAAGCTACGATTGGAGACCCAATCTTCTTTTTTTTCTGCTCCATATTATTATTATTATTATTATTATTATTATTATTATTATTATTATTATTATTGTTGCTGTTGTTACTATTATTATTATTTTATTATTTGTGTGTGAGTCTATTTTCAGACAACAAAAATGTTTTACTTTTCTTTGGTTTTGCAGAGGTGTGCAACTAATTTGTATTCTTAGACCCCCCCCCCCCCTTCCCTCTTCTACCAGTTGCACATGCAGCCATGTAATATGCATGTGTCTGTACAGAACCAGTAAAATCCTTCTTGGGTACTATGTCTTGGAGTGGTTCTATTCTGAGATTTGATGTGACAACCCCAGATGATAGTGTATTTAAATGATTTAGGCTATTTGTAAGGTAAGTGCCATTAGCATATCAAAGTAAATACAGGATCCTATTATTACTGCACCACTTCTTCTTACTGCAGAGTTTTGCAAAGTGCATTATTATGACTGATGAGCAGGGATAAAGAATAACAAATGTTATTTCATGTTAGGGCCTGAAAATTTGATTTTTGCACTCTGCCTTTCAAGATTTGCTCAGCACATGCTAAGTGTGCATTATGGATTATTTCAACAGAAGCTCTAATAGAAAAGAAGCATTTGTGACATAAAGTACATTGTATGTGGGGAATTAGTTTTTGAGCTTCCAAAAGAAAACATTAACACTCTCAGAACAAAATATAACAGTATTTTATCTTAGCAACAATGGCAGGGTCTGTGGAAACTTTTATTAGCTTGCTGCTCTGAAGTGTAATACAGATGATAACCTGCAAATCATTTACTTAAAGGAAATTATCAGGGCATGACATGCACCTTCTGGTTTCAGAAAGAACAACACAAGCATATCTCACACTGAAAAATAAAATATGTAGATCAGTATGAACCATCTCAGAGTAGTCCCTTCCTGGACAACAATGTCTCACACTGTACTCCACCACATAGCTTTCAACTTCTTAGCACAAGAAATCTGGATAAAGCCAAAAATTGGGATACATTTTAGCTATTGCTCTTTTAAGCTTAGAAAGTTGCTAGAGTAAAAAGGTTTTGTGTTAGAATGCATTTTCCAAAGGATATGAAGTCTAAATGCCAAATGATTGTCATTATTTATTGACTTCGATCCTCAATGATATGCAGAAAATCACAAACATTTAAGATGAACAAACCAAATATATGATGCAAAAATCTGGACATTCTTCAAAAATCTGGACAGCAGAGAGATATGCTCTACCAAAACTCCAAGTGGATGAACAAACTGGTAATGACAAAAAAGCACACTGGTGTAGCCCAGATTTGGCACTTGGTGCAGTCCAAGATATTCACCACCTTGGCTATAAGTTTACAGCACTATTACAGACCAGTATAGTGCTTATCAGTTGCTGTGAAGTATTTTTATGTTGGATTTATAATCTATTTGTTAGACTTTACATTGGTGATTGAGGTTGCTTTGTTCCACCGGTCTCTCGACGAAACTACACTGCGAGAGACATAAAGTCCAGAATATTTTTTCATCCTGTTTATTTCAGACGGACAATAACACCACAAGTGTACCGGAGGTCAACATTTATCCCTAGTTTGAGCTGAAAAGCTACTAAGGACAAAAGGTGTTTTTTGGCTGCCACAGTTTCTATTTATTGTTCGGAATGACATATCTGTTGTAGGTTATCACGGACCGAACTTGTCGCCCACACAGGAAGTCAGGACTTCACTTATAGAAGAACACTAGCGTGAAGCAGATTGACTTTCCGTTGACTATCGGCTGAAAAAGTTTTTTTTGTTCTTTTTTGGTTCCTTGTTGCTCTTTTTGTTCTTTTCTCCTGGATTTGGACTGTTTTAAACTTTTTTTTGGTGTAACAACATTGGAGGAAGGATTACCTCCACGACAAGAAAGTAAGAATCTGGAGGACTGGAACCATGAGTAGACTTTTGTGGAGAGGTTTACACGACCATCGGCTTTATTTCTAAGTCAGAGGTAATTTCAACTTTAATATTCTCACTTTGAGTCCGAGGTCATGACTTTGCTTGGCGTTTGAACTGTTACCCGCCTCTCAGCTTGACAATTTATTTTTTATTATTTTTTTATTTTTTATTTTGTATGTACTTTAGTGCAGTGAAGCGGCATTGTTACTATAAAAACATATACAATTGCTAGGGCTGTTTTCAAGAAAAAAAGCGATATTGAAACAATTGGAACTTTTAGGTGGATGTTTGTGGTATACAACAATACATATATTGGCGGACTTTTATGCTCAAATCTGATTTTGGACTAATATATTTATTTCCAACATTGTTTGTTTATCATTACGGCAACAATAACTTCAACAATTCTGGTGGATTTTTCCAAACAGACTGGTTGCTTGCTTATTTCACAATTATGATATGGTTGTATTTTTTTAACATGATTCTTTTGTTATTTTATATGGAACTATATTTATTCTGCTTTTTAAACATAGAATTGCAGAGTAGTAACCATTGTATCTATCACATGTATATTAGTGATGGCATGGCAGTTTATTTTGGCAAGTTTATAGTTAGTTAGATGAGACCACTATTTTTGTAGATCAAGGATTCAAAATTTCACTGACTTTTCAGTTGGTGGAACCAACAAATTTATACAGTTGAATTTATATGTGTTATAAATATATTCTTTAGAGAGGCATTATTACCTCTCTGGGTGTTTGAAGCATTCTGTTTATACATAACTAAAATATATTGATATTTATATATTTAACATTTATATTTAATGTGTCCTAAGGACACTTGGTAGGATTACAACACTTTAACTAACTAAGACTATTTTTTTAGTTGACAGGTAATTTTACCTGTTGTTTTGAATATTTAAAGATTTTCTTTGTTGACTAAAATGGAACAACTTATGGTTCAATATTTGGAGCTCTCTAGACAAATTATTTCATTACTGCATGCTAACAAAAGCAAAGACAAGAATGATAGCTTAACAAATACACAGGTTGAGCATTTTACTTTGCACACACCACCAAGGACATCCACTGAGAGACATTTGAATGCAAATGTCCAAAGACTGGAAAGGGGCAACAATCCTAGGTTGGATAATAACCACCCGACCACCAACAATATGGGGGGGGGGGGTCGCTGGCCCTAATTCCCAAGGAAGGTCAACTTTTGACATGGAGAATTTTTTAGTACCTCCTAAACTAGGAGAAACATCTAGGTTTCACAACACTGATTTTGGGACATTAAATTCTCAACTGTCCAAATTTGAAAAGCTAGCCAGGAAATACAAATCCCTCCAAATGGACAATGTCTTTTTGGAACGGTCAATTGAATTAAATCAAATACCGAGAGGTTTGAGAGTATTTAAAATACCTATGGGGACTGAGGCTGATTCTGAGGCATACAACAACATGCTGGAATTATTTGATAGAACAGGAAAGGACCTGATGAGAATTATTATTAAAGACAATACAAGTAGGCTCAACAGTTTAAAAAGTGAATTAATTACTCTTAAACAAAATATTATGAATGATCTACTTTTTGAAAACTATAGAAGTAGATTTGATAGAATTACAAGTGATTTAGAAAAAATTGTTAAAATTAGCATGGAAAGAAAACAAAAAAAATATATTGAGGGACACCAATGAGTACAAAGAAAAAAGAGCTTATCCTATACCGGACAACAAAAGGGAAAACCTAATGGAAAGGGACATCAGAAGGAACACTAATCAGAGGGATGCAGGGGGATTGAAGAGTTACATATAGATACAGAGGAAGAGGAAGTTTTTTTAGAGAATCAACCCCCATTAAGGCGTTCGGACAGGCTGAGAAACAGGGGTTGCCCATTGGAACAGACAGATCAGAGGACACCCCAGAGACAAGGGACTTATCCAGAAAACAACTGGAGGGGTGGGGGTCAGAGCAGGAACAACTTCAATACCAGGAATTGGCACCACAGATGAATTATTCACAAGAGGTGGAGATTCACTTTTCTACACACTCAAGTTTGGATGGTTTAACCACCAATATTGATACACTAGTTAATAGTTCCCCCAACCCGTTTGATTCTATTATGATTTCACGTTTGGAGAACAACAACAGTGGGGGTCCCTCTATTATTGGGGACAATTCCTTTCATGTTTACAACTATTCTGACTTGAAGATATCTGAAAATCACTTAAGTTTATTGAGAAAAGGCTTTTCTTTTGTCCCCAATTTTAAATATGATATTGGAAAATTACTCATTAATCTTAGGTTGTACACTAGGAAATTAAATTTAAAGTTGTTTTTTAGTAACAAATCACAAGTGGACAGGGAGATACAAATATTTACACTCAAGAGAAGCAGTGTATTTACACCTCCATACAACCCTGTGATCATGGCCTTTGAATGCTTATGTACCACTCAGATTAAGAGACTGATTGACAAAAGGCCTGGGGTAGACAATAGAAATTTGATGACGGCCGAAGCATTTTGCTTAAAAGAGCTTTCAAACAATACTAATTACAGGGTTATGAAACCAGATAAGGGGGAGGAGTAGTCATTATGACTAACACTGACTACTCTTTGTACATGCAGAACATTATCTGAGACTCTGATACATATGAGCTAGCTTCTAAATTTGACGTCCACAGGGCGTATACTAAGATTGATTGGCAACTTTATGAGACGCTTTGTAAAGGACTGATTGACGCAGATGAATATAAATATTTACAAGTGTTACACCCAGTTATGCCTAGTTTATTTGGGATACCTAAAATTCATAAAAACACGTCAACCCTCCATTTAGACCCATTGTTGCAGCTAGGGGTTCGAAAATGGAACCAGTAGCATCATTTATAGATATTTCGACCAAAAAGGTTCTGGACAATTTGCCGCATGTATTAAAAGATTTTTGGCATTGTCTGGACTGCCTCAGGACTTTAACTAATGTATTTTTAGGGGATTTTCTTTTTGTAACTGTGGATATCACAAATTTATTTTCAGTGATTCCCCACGACATTGGGTTGGAGTGGTTTGGACGGAGTCTGGACAAACATAGTGATATACACCAGGTGAAGAGAGGTCTACTAGTTGACATGATGCGAATTGTACTGGAGAACAACTACATAGGGTTCGAGGATGAATTTTATAGACAATCTACTGGGGTGGCTATGGGCGCCAAATGTGCACCCATATATGCCAATCTAGTCTTAGCTGAATGGGAGGAACAATTTGTGCTGGAATCTGAATTTAGATCCAGGTTGATTATTTACCTGAGATTCCTGGATGACATCTTGTTCCTTTGGAAAGCTACTTGTGATGAGGTAGAGGACTTTATAAAATTCTTAAACAGCACCACTTCATTTTTGAAATTTACACACAAAGTTGACAGCAAGACGATAGATTATTTGGATTTGCGATTATATATTAAAGAAGGACAAATAGAATCCAATTTATATAGGAAGAAAACTTACAGTAATTCATTTTTACATTACGATAGTTGTCATCCCCACTATGTTAAGAGGAACGTGGCCAAAGGACAGATGATTAGGGTGTCACGTATTGTCAGTGAGGACAACAAATTTATTGATGAAATGGGGGTATTGAGGGATTTGTTTGTCCAAAGGGGTTATCTGTTGGACATGCTTACCATGCTTCAACTTGACATCACTAGGAGAAGGGCAACTGATTGTATCCCCATTTTGAATGACACACAAAGGACTGTTGACACCAACAAATCAGGTATCACTAAACAAAGTAATAAAAATACCCCTACTGGTATGATTTTGCAGCACAACTCTTTAGCCATTGAAGTTAAAAATATTACCCAAAGGACATGGGAAGACACAGTCCCTACAGATTTACATGAAACATTAGGTAAGACTCAACTTTTTATTAACAGTAGGGGTTTAAATATTAAGGAGTGCTTAGAAAGAGCACCGATATCTTTTGGCAAAAGACTTGCCAAGATGGCCAAGTGCGGCAGTTGCAAAGCATGCAGATACATTAACGACGGGCCCTATGTCTCTGTGCGAAACTTTAAGAGGACACTAAGGAGTCTGGCTATTGCAACTGCAACACCAATATGGCCACCTGTCTTTCCTGTCCAGCATTTTATATAGGTATGACAACGAGAAAGGTGAGATATAGAATATTAGAACATTATAGGAACATTAAAAATAAGAAATCTACCAACTCACTATACAACCACATGAACAATTGTCCTAACTTTAACAAATTTTTATTTTTTGTTATAGATAGACTGTATACAAGAGACTTTGGAGGAGATTTTAAAACTATTCTAGAGGTTAGGGAATGCCTATGGCAGATTCGTCTAGATGCCAGTAACACTCCTGGCATCAACGATACCCTATCTCTAGCTTGCATATTGAAACATAAGGCAGCTTGCATTTAGTATATTTGAACAATGAGTTTCATTCATTTACTTGTGGTTCCATTTTTAGTATTATTATTCTTTATGATTAACTTTATTGTTATTGTATGGATGTTATATTGCTTATATTTTTATATTTTTACATTCTTATTTTTATTATTTTTTTCATTTTTTAATCTCCCATGGTTCACATTTTTTACATATTAATTCTTTACTAATCAATTTATGTTTGAATATCAAATAGTAGGATATGTACTACTACCTTATTACCTTACACTATTGTGTATTACAAGGAACAATTGATTCCTATATACTATAGAAAAAGGATTTTATGAACAAATATAGGGTTAATTTACAAAAGGGTATGAGGTGACTGATTTATTGTTATCCATTAGACTTGATTATATTGATTGAAAGGTGTTTATAAAGACTTTGATGAAACTTATTGACTGACTCTGAAGATGCCCTACTAGGGTGAAAGCTCTTAGTCAGAGGAGTTTTTTTGTGCTACTTTCAATAACGGTTGGTGTTTTTATCTGGGCTACACCAGTGTGCTTTTTTGTCATTACCAGATATGCTCTACCACCCCACAGAAAGCAAAGTGGCTGGGAAAAAGACTTGTAACATGTATCTTGACTGTTGTTTTGTCTTTTACTGGCAGTAGTGAAATGTTTTGGTAATGTAGCAGTATACTTTTAATAATGTAATGTACAGCCTGGCATGTGATCAATGCACTTTTTAGTTTATCCTAGTCTACGAAACAAATGACTTTAATTCTGCTTCTTTTTGCAATTATTATAAGGCAAAAAGTGCAATCTGTTCTAGAGAAGTCTTTGAGGCCTCTTGGCACTACATGATGAAGTACATCACTAAATTTGCCAGAAATGTTGAAACCCCATATATATTTGCTACCTGCACTTTTTTTCAGAGTTTTTCATTTGCTGCTGTAAACTGCTGTAAACTTCCTTTGATCACAGGGACTGGATCTTTAGCTCAATGCTATTTTTCTTATAGCGGATTTTTCACCCTCCTTGAATAGTTTCATTGGCTTTTCAATGCGCATTATGTGCTTTACATTGCAGAATAATAAGTAGCTATGTTGTTGTAGTAACAGAAATGGAGAACACTTGACCCCAGTAGCTGATCTTCAAAGTTGTTAGAATGTTATACCAGTTGCCACATTACTGGAGAAGCAACATTTTTTTAGAAACAGTCAAAATGCATCCCTCTCAACTACCTCACTCTCCATCAAAGAAAAAAAAAAAGGTAAGTGTAGCGAGGTGGGACTTCTAAGGGGAGGGGGGCATAAGCCCCTCCATATGAACAGAATTAATGATTTGCCTATTTGTCCTGTCTGTCTATGAGGATATCTGTCTCCCTAACATTTTATCTACTTCCTTATCTCAATAGAAAGTAAAGGCAAACAATGCAGGGAAAATCTAGGTATCGACCTCTCTGAATTAAACATAAAGAAAAAGAAAAAAAAAATGTTAATCCATCCAAGTGAAATAAAACGAAAATCACCAAGATGTTTAAGTCACTTGTATTCTGGACTTGTACTTACAGACAGTGCAGTGTTTCCGATTATAACTATTGCATTTTCTCACTCTTTTTTAATTTCTCCATGTCTTCTGGGTTTCTAAAACCATGTTGGGAATGGGCCCCATTCCTAAGTCAAAGTATGATTTAAGTTCATAAAATTAGTATTGTTGCAGTCTTGATGTTAGCCAGAAGTGCTCTTCGCAGAATCCACAGTGTGCCTAGTAATGACTCCTTCTGCAATTCATATGGAGTTACATGTATTGGTAACATATCTAAGTATGATTGTAAATTCTTTTTTATAAGTAATCTCCGTGGTCTCCCCAAAGTCTCAAAACAACCCACTAAAGTGTAGTAAGTCTAAAAACAAAACAGTGTAAGAAACTTCTCTGTGTGGAAAATTTTCAGTCCATATATTTCAAGTTAATCACTGTATATTAATCAGATCAGACAATAGTAGTAGAAGTAGTGAACGTAAACTCGTCAAGTAAAAAAGTAATAATAGAAAATATATAATTAAGTATTCGAAAGTAATCCAAACAAGGCAGGCAGTCTGTTTCCAGTCGAAAATCCTTTATTAAGCACACAGACTCTGTGTACAGGTGTGTGTACTTAATAAAGGATTTTCGACTGGAAACAGACTGCCTGCCTTGTTTGGATTACTTTCGAATACTTAGTAATGCTGTAGAATTATATATTTTCTATTATTACTTTTTGACTTGACGAGTTTACGTTCGCTACTTCTACTACTATTGTCTGATCTGATTAATATACAGTGATTAACTAGAAATATATGGACTGAAAATCTTCCACACAGAGACGTTTCTTACACTGTTTTAAATTCTTTTTTATAAGACCCATTGTTCCTTCTACTGTTAGAACTGCCTGGATATCCTTATTCCACATTGCTCTTGTTTCTGCCTGAAAATCCTGGTGTTTTATGACTTTGTGTCTCTCTGTACGTAAGACAGTAGAGTCACTAGCTATAGCAATTTCAATGATCAATGCTATTTTGGTCTTCTTTTCACGGACTACTATATCTGGTTTTCTCGCATCTATTGTTTGAACTGCTGGTAATGGGCAATCCTATTTTTTCTCTAATGCTTTGTGGTTTATATTTCCAGTGTTTTTCAATTACTTCAGTATTGTAGTATTTGCACAATCCCCAATGCAACAGTCTTGCCACTTTATTACGTCTCTCAATATACAGTACTTCTGCCATTAGTATATCACAACCAGCAACAAGATGTGCAACTGTTTCCAATTCTGTTTTACAATACTTACATTTGTCTCTTTCTCCTTCCTTTCAATGGACTTTGTAAACCAATGTGTAAACAGTCCATTTTCTTGGGCCTCCAAAATTATCCTTTTGTCTTTTGGCTTAAATTCATCTCTCCTTAACCATCTCTGTGTTCGATCCTGATCAACATGAGGTTGTCCCAACAGTTCTTTAAACTTGTAACTATATTTATGCTTTTTACAATTTCTTGCCGTCTCATCTGATCCTTCACCTTATATTCTTTTTTTCTGACACATTCATTTGCTGCTGGATTTTTATCTACTTCTGGAATGATTTCCATTCCCACTTGACACCGATATGCTTCTGCTAAACTAGGAAGTCATCTAAGACTTATTCTTCTCATGTTTCAAAACTTTCACTACATTTGGGTCTTGTGAGGTCAGCAGATATGTTTGCATTCCCACTATTGCAGAACTCTACATGTAATCAATTTTGAGTAGGCCCATACCTCCTTTAGAACAGGGAATATATAGCCTTGGTATACACTGATTTTTTAAATTATCTGAGAAGCATAAAAAATCCTTCATGTTTTCCTGTTCAACTGATCCAACTCCTTTTGGGGCCAATCAATCACTCCAAAACTGTAATTTTTTATGTAGACCATGCTATAACCTGTGACTTGCAGAAGAGGTAAAAAGATCTTGCATCTCATTGATTGCTGTCCTGTCCTCTGAGAGAAATGTCAAGTACTCTGTAAAGATTTCTTCGCTGTACTATTTTATATAATACTGACCAATTCAGAACTCTCCTAAATTTTTGTTAAATGTGGGTTCATGAATCAGACCAGAGCAGGACATAGCTATTTTGGCACTCTGTGCTATTTCCCATTCTGGCACCTTTACTCAGGTTTAAGCTGAGGAACAAAAAAATATCCTATCATACTTGAGACCCAAGGCAATGCTGTTTCACATTTGGAAACTATTGCAAACCGCATGATCCAGCTTATACCATCCATGAAGCACTAAAACACTTCAGTCCCTACTGCAAATGCAGCATTGGCATCAATTCTGAATGCCAGGATTGCACTACTGACCAGTCAAAGTTTGCTCCACCATAGTGAAACTGCTGGGTTACCCTGTAACTCTTGGAATTAATTTCTCCCGGTATTTTGGGGTTCTAATACCATGATGAGAATTGACTTCATTCCAAATTCAGGGCACAATTCGAATTAATGAAATTAGTATTGTTTCAATCTTTGAAGTGCTATGAGAATTCCTTTGTTGTGTCAGAGAAGTATGCTATGTAAATGCGCACTGTCCTGGACATATCTCTCAAACTGCAGATTTTGGAAATAGGTTCAAAGGCCCTTGAAAAGTAAGTACCTCCAGACAAAATTCTGGACATTTAATTGGCGTAAAATCATAGTATCAAATAGCACATAACTCTTCCTCCTTCCAGTAGGAATTTGGGATACTAATTAGAAACACTCTTTTAACAGAGAGTGACCAAAATGATGGAAAAATGTAAGCACATTTTCAAAGAGAGACAAAGTAATTTATTTTTGCTTCTGAAAAAGTGATATGTAAGATATGTGTACTCTTTCTTTAAATTGTTGTTGTTACAAGGATGTTGGTCATGCAATGTGGTTTTCAGTGAACTAGACAGATTCAAAAATCCAGTGTGATGTGGGTGATTTAGAAAATTCTATGAGGGGGTAAATCAAACCTGAAAATGGAGACATACCTCCAAAATAGGTTACTTATGTGCGCAAGTAAATCAGGCCTGAAAATAGGAACGTTCCACCAAAATAGATACAGTTGAGAGTTCTGGTCCTGGACTATACCACATTAAGCACAAGTTAATCACATTGTAGCTGCATACTTTCAACAAAATAATTAAGTAGCAATAACCTAACCTTTAAATTTAGGGCTGCAAGTAGCGTATATATCTGGATATTATGCAGACTAAGTAGCTCAACACAAAGCATACTTATCTTTGGTACATAAAGCTATTTTCACATTAGGTAGCTGGATTATTTTTGCAATAATAACACTACTTGGGCAGCATAGGATGAATGCTGCAGTCTTTAATGTGCCATCCTTTGGATGAGACATTAAATCAAAACCCCATCTGCCTTAGTTGGATGCATCTCAGGTAGATGGAAAAGATTCTATAACAATTACAAAAAGTGTTGGGGAAGTTCCTTGGTGCCTTGGCCAAATTTCCCATAGTCAGTATGAATGCCACCACTGGTCCCCTTGAGAAGAGTCCACTGACCAAATGAAACTTACCAGGTTATCAAATATATAAGTAAATAAATAAAAAATAAATTAGGGAATGCAGTGATACATTTTAAGGAAAATACAGTGTCCAAGATAGGAAATATTTGCTCTATTTAATAGAGAAATGAATAGCTGCTCTTTATTCCATCTGGCCATTGAGAAGCATCAGCTGAAAATATCCAAAATGCATAGTTTGTTTTTTAAAATTGCTCTACTACCCTGTTAAAAGTATGTGCATTTGGTCTGTGGAAGTTTTTCATTTACTGAAAATTTTTCTTAGTTTGGAACTTTTCATATTGCATGATTATGATGCATTGTCACTACAGCAGAAAACCTTATAGAAACAAAAAAGAGAGAATGAAATACTTTTGCATCTTAAGTCTAGCAGTTGATGCATGCAGTTTTCCCCTATTTAAATAGAACTGCAGCTCTATGCAGGGAGCTGTGAAGTGCATGCCTGTTATTTCCATTCATTTATAATCAACTTGAGCAGCATTACACCTGAGAGGTGAAATTTTGGAACAAAAAGAAAAAGTGATCTTATTTATAAACGTCAGAGCTATGCACTAGGAGAAATATTTAGACATAAATAGAGATTTAAGGAACAATACTGAATGGTTAACTTTATGGTTGAATATAGTGTCAACCAATGATGGTCAATATGGAATGAACAGGAACTGAACCTTGTTTTTGCAAGGTATATTATAACACTTACAATGTTAGGGTTGGTAATCCTAGTTGTAAAACATCAATATGCGGCTCATGTCTATTGGCCTCTGTTAGGGATTACATATGATAGCCCATGATAATTAATCAAGTTTACCAGTAAAATCATTTTCATATGTTTCAACTGCTTTAATGATGTCTTTCAATAAGATGCTTTCTAAGTAGTAATTCAGTCTACTAAAGATGATCTGTGTTCATTTTGTTTATTTATTAAAAACATGCTCTTCCTTGTGAATTTATTACTGTAAAATTTGGATTTTTAAAACATAAGCTATTAAGATGTTATTGGCCTACAGCTGGTACTTCAGAAACATGACACTGTATGTTAGTGTGTAATTTCATAAAATTATTTTTTGGGGGCATCAAGAGGGCTCATCGCCACAAAATCCAAATTGCAGGTCAGGCTGAAATGCAATGACCAAAGGGAAAAAAAAAACAGAAAAATAAGGAATTTAGCCTAAATGAAATATGTAGATTCCTAGCAGTAGCAGTTAGGTCTAAAACTCAAAAGCTTCTAAATTATTGGTTTTACTGTTATGACTTTTGGCATATATAATGAAGCCACCTTCATGTTTGTTTTTGTTCTGTTTTGGCTTTTTCATTTTTTTGTCTTGGAATATGAAGAGGTGTAAAAAGGATACTACTGACATGGAAGGGAAGGACCAGGGTTAGAGTTAAGAGAGATAGGTTTAGGATTCGCACACATGAGTAAAGATAGAGGAGGGCTTCACCTAACCCTATCACTGCCCCTGTCCTTAATTCCAGCCCTGCACATTTCCTTACAAAAATCTTTTTCATTAACAATACTACTGCACTAGATAAAAGGACACACATAGCATACATAACACACACATGCACAACATTAAAGATACCCTCTCACCTAGCTGTTATTGTAATCCTGACACACAAACACAAAAGCATCCCCACCCTTAACAACAACTTACTTACCTCTGTCAAGAAAATGAGCTGTAAGTAAAAATTAACATTCAGTATAATAAACCTTCAGTAAAATGTCACAACAGTTCTTTAATGGTAAATGAACTGTTTAATGACAAAGAACTTTGACAGAAAACATGTCACAACCAAACTAATGACACCCATATCTATTTATGCTGCAAAATAAATTGAGATTTCTTGAGTAAGTGTTTATACCCCCATTGCACTTGTAAATGTACAGTACGTCTGATAGGGTATGGTCTACTGAGGCTCTGCATACAAGGCAGACATTGCCTATTAGTAGTCTGTATGACACTGAAAAGAGGGATGAGGCTTTGTGATGGATCTTGTGTATTTTTAGGATTGATGGCCTTGATTTTCTTAGTAAGAAAGCATTGTGAGCATTCAAGTTGGTCAGATGTTTGTAAAGGTGCACACCAAAGAGGGCATTATACTCTATGGTCAGTCTGATGTGTGCAGAACACAGTTAAATGTTCACATCCCTGCACCAGAACAACATACCCTTAGGAATAAAATGACTTTCTTATAACAGTGGCTACATGGTGAGTGAAAAACAATTCATTGCCTACATAGACTCACAGGTCTTCAACTACTGGATTGATTTTTAGGCATTTTTTGCTTTCCAAAGGATACTATTATACATATCTTGGCATTTAGTTTTAGTCTATGGTTTTGGCACCAGCTATTGGTTTGGGAAAGGCCCTCTTGGAGGATCTTGTTTTTTTCTGGGGAGTTTATGATGGTACAAAGTTTACAGTCCTCTACAAATGTGATCATCAATAAACCCTTAACAGTAGCTTTGACCTCCAATAAGTATTTGCCAGTATATACCAAAGAAGAGTGTCCCAAGGACTGAAACCTGGGGTATACTGTTAGTGATAGGTCTTTTAGTGGCAGTAGAACAGCCTACCCTTGTTTCCTGGGTACTATTTGATGAGCCATTTTGCTAGCTTGTGAATTACATACTGATTAACATTTAGCTGTGATATGAGTGTGAGATGGTGCTGAATGCCTTTGAGAGGTCTAGATATGCAGTTAGGATTGATTTGCCCTTATACATTGCTTCATTCACCTTCTTTAAGAAGTCAGTCAGGTTAATCTGCTCTGACTAGTTCAAACGGGCTTGGGTCAGCAGATTGTAGGTTATCTATGCCCTTATTTATTAATTCCATAATGATCCTTTCCATAGGTTTTTAAGATGAGGCTGGTCAGACTCATGAGTTTATAATTTCCAGGTCCGTTGTTTCCCCACCATTGTGCTAGGTGATGATGGTTGCTGTCCTTCATTTGTCTGGCACAAAGCTTATGTGGAGGCTGATGTTTAATAGCCTTTGTAGGGAGTTTAACAGGTCCAATTTCAGGCTGGTGTAACCAGTCTGATATGTTATCCTTCCCCATAGAAGCAGTGTGCTTGGCCTTGGGTAGTACCTTAACGAGTTGTCCATGAGAGATTTGAGGAAGTGGTACATGTTAAAGTAGGAGATCTGAGAATGTAGGTCGGGGGGGGTGAAGGTAAATATAAATTTATCCACTAAGTAGACTGACTATGTCTTCTGGGCTGATCTATCTACGTGCTGAAGTACGTAGTTCAAGTACTTTTGCCTCCTTAGACTGCTTTATTGGTGATTTGTTGGTTTAGAACATTTGAGCAGTTTTTTCCGTTTTGTTATTGTGGTGGTTTTAATATGGAAAGTGAGGAGGCAATGAGTACTAAACTGGTTACGCAAAAGAAAAGCGGCGATATGGAAAAGATTGACATTCTTTCTAACCAATTATCACAGCTCATTGAGCTGTTGATGCAAGCGAGCCAACCGTTACTAACGTCATCTCCTGGAGTGCCGGGAAACCAATAAATGCTTTCGAAAGGTGAGAATGGCGGAAAAGGAAAATCTGTAAATACTCCCAGGAGCAGGAATAAGAAACCGAGTGTTAGTTCGGGGGCGGCAATTTCGAGCCAGGATGTACCATCTATCTTCAGAACAGAAGTGTTTGAGAACAATGCAACTAATAATGATAATGATAATGCTAACGCTGGACTTAAACAGAATGGACATAGGTATCATATTGACTTTAAAAGTATGTTACAAAAGAAATATTGTTTTAAGGATAACAAAATACCCGCAAAGGATGAATGTGATTTTGAGTTAAAGTATGAATATAATATTAAAAAGTTTGATAATTTGTTTTTTAAATATAAAAACATAGAAATGGAGAATGCATACCTGAAAGAATGTTTACGTCTTAAAATTGTACCCAAGGGTTTAAGGGTTTTTAAATACCCTAATAAAGTTAGGGAGGGCAGTGTGTTTCATTTTGAACTATTGGAAATATTTGATAATTGTGGTTTTGAAATTTTGAAAGCGATTATAAGGGAGAATGAGAGGGAAATGGAAACTTTATTCAAAAACATTGAGGTCATTAATCAGAAATTAACTGATGACCTACTATTTTCTGTTGAACAAGGCCAAAGACAGTATTATGATATATTATATAAGATATAAAAAAATATTGAAACTGCATATTTTAGAAAGAGCAAGAAACTAGAAAGGGATATTAGAGAGTATAAGGATAAAGTTAGTTATCCCAAACCTAGATATTCTGCTGATGGGAATGGAGGGGAGTTTAGTTATGGTAAGGGACAGAGTGAACCTTTGGTTAATGATATATATGAAAGAGAAGAGATGGGTAATTTGAATGATTTGTCTGAATATCCCCCTTTAAAGAGATCAGAGAGAATAAAAAACTATCAAGATCAAAAAAACTACAATTATGGGGGGTACATGAATGCAAGGGGCAACAGAAGGAACAACAGGAATCAATTTCAGCAGTGGGAGGGGTAGAAATTGATAATATAGGGACAGTATATAATGTGGATAGTATACTGTCACAAGGTTGTGTTAATAAATATAAAGGTCACACTATATACAATTATAGCAATAAGGAGTTGGAAAAAGGACACTTATCTTTGTTATCAAAAGGTTTTAAATTTGTTTCTAACAGAAAAGCGGATATGAGTAAAGTGCTTATAGATTTGAAGTTGTTTTTAAGAAAGAAAAATTTGGAGATATTATTTCAAGGGCAGAATGTCACTCAGAATACTCAGGTGTTAAGGAAGAGAAGCATGTTTAACCCACCCCTTCATCCCCAACTGAAAAACTTTGTGGTCCTTATGGAAAATAAATTAAGGTCTGAAATTTTTAAAAATAAAATTATGTATAATTTAACTAAGGAAGAGAATAGTTTATTAAAGAGTTTAAGAGATGATAATACTTTGAAAGTATTGAGACCTGATAAGGGGGGTGGTTCCGTCATCATGGACCATATAACCTATGAGGTAAGAATGATGGAAATTCTTGACAATAATGACAAATATGTCAGAGCTTCGATTAATGAAATTAATATAGGGAATAAGAAAATATATTTGGTTCTGAATGATATGTTGTTGGAAGGCTCAATTGATATAGATACATTTAAATATTTATATGTAGAAAAACCGAAAGTTCCTACAATTTTGGGGTTACCAAAGGTCCACAAGAATGTGGAAAATCCTCCAATGAGACCTATAGTTTCTTCTGAAGGTTTGGTCAAAGCATCTTTAGCTAGATGGCTGGATGTTAAATTGAAGGCTCTATTATTAAGTGGACAAGGTATTGTGAAAGACTCTTGGGATTTATTGCGAAATCTTACACAAGATATATTTGATGAGAATATTATTTTCATTACCATTGATATAATTGATTTGTTTTCATCAATACCCCATGAACAAGGAAGCGTTAATAAAGTATGGTAATTTTAGTAATAATGATTTTTATATTATTTTGACCTTAATGGAATTAGTATTAAATAATAATTTTATTCACAAGGTGTTGCAATGGGTGCAAGATGTGCCCCTACATATGCAAATATAGTCTTAACAGTATGGGAAGATAGATATATTTTGAATTCAAAATATGTGCAATATTGGAAACTCTACAAGCGCTTTTTAGATGACATGTGCTTTTTATGGGTTGGTTCGGAGGAAGATTTTGTAGCCATTTTTGAATATATATCAGGTTCTACTGAATTTTTGAAGTTTACCTATCAGATGGATAAGAATTTCTTAAAATATTTGGATATTACTATAGGAAAGGATGAAAAAGGTTTTTATTCAAAGATATTTAGAAAAGAAACTTTTTCTAATTCATATCTGGCTTTCAATAGTGTCCACCCTTACCATCAGAAAAAGAATATTGTTAAAGGGCAATATGTAAGAGGAAGCCATATGACATCAAAGGAGAGTGATTTTAATGAGGAATGTGTTAAGTTAAAATCTATGTTCAAAGAAAGAGGCTATCCCACTGACCTTATTGAGAGGATGGAGGAAGAAGTTAGGAGTGGTAGACTGGATAAATTTAAACCCATTTTAGGTGTTAAAAGTGATTTAGTGGGGATGACACAGAAGAGGAATAATTATGAAGGGGTGAATAATTTTGTGGTCGATTATAATAGTGATGCAGTTAAGATTAAAAAAATACTAGAAGAAGAATGGAGGAGGTTTGGTGAAATCTCTGACCTTAGAGTTATTTTCGATGAACCATTAAAATGCACATATCGAAGAGGTAGAAGCCTAAAAAATATGTTGGAAGGTAAAAAAGAAATAAAAAAGGGCAGGGGACAGAAATTAGGAACATTTAAATGTGGTAGGTGTTCCCAGTGCCCTTATATTTATGGAAGAGATACTGTTTATATAGTAAGTAGAGATAAGGTGATAGAAAGTAAATTCTTTGCTAACTGTGAAACAAGTGGAATAGTTTATTTAGGGATGTGTAATCAATGTGATGCATTTTATGTAGGGAAATCTGAAAGAAAATTAAAAAAATAGAATTTATGAGCATTATTATGAAATGAGGACAAAATGTATCAGCAATGCTTTCTATAGACATATTTTAAACTGTCAGGAAGCTAAATTTAGTTTTTTTGTACTAGAAGTAGTGGATAAAGATGTGAGGGGTGGGCCATGGGAGACCACCATTGAGTACAAAGAATTATTATGGCAACTTTCATTAGAAGCAAATAAGTTTCCAGGTCTCAATGATGCAGTCTCCCTGCTTCCCGTTTTGAAGTTAAGATCAGCTAAACTATAAGTCTAGCGGGTTATATTACATCATAGAATGCAATGAAGTTATGAAATGTATGTTATAGATTTATTATATTTGTATTTATTGCATTTTTGACATATGAATGAATGGTTTATATGAAATATTTAGTTCAAATGTTTTTATGCTTAGTAGTAGATTGATAGTCTTTTTGTGAAATTAAATCTTGACAATAGATGGCACTATTTATTTGTTGAATTCTATCAGGGTATGAAAGTAATTTTAATAATGTATTTTGAAGGAATATATTATAAATTTTTTTAAGGTAATATTAGTATTTTATAGGATACTTTATATTATTAATTTTGAAATAAATATGTTGAATGTTCTTTTAATTGTAAATGCTTTGGATGATTTTAAAAATGGAGTCAATTTAATTATTTAATTGTTTCATTGAATGTGTTAATTGATTTGAATAAGTATAAAAAGTTGGGTAGTATTCATGTATGCATCTCCATCTGAGGAAGTCTTCGCAGACGAAAACGCATTGTATTAGTGAATTGCGTTAATGTTCCAGTGAATTTGTGGACTGAAAAGTTATTAGTGTTTGTGGATTTTGGAACTGTGGACTGAATATGTTCCGGTGATTTTATGGACTGTAAAGTTACGTGTGTTCGTGTATTTTGGAACTGTGGGCTGAAAAGTCAACTTTGGAATAAAGTACGTGCTGAAGTACGTAGTTCAAGTACTTTTGCCTCCTTAGACTGCTTTATTGGTGATTTGTTGATAAATATAATATTATTCTTAGCTCTGCAGGTTAATGGGCATTATTTATAAGGTTTTTAATACAGCTGAATAAATCTTTGTGAGTTTTATTTGCCTAGATGGTAATTTTTACCTCATATCTGACTTTGGTTGATTTAATCAGACTCTGGATTTAAGTTTAGCAAGAACTGCTTTTGTATCTTGAGATTTACACTTATTTTTACATGCAATGCATTTTTTTCTATTTTCTTTTGTTATAAAGCCTTTTTATATTTGGGTTCCACCATAAGGGTTCATTTTTGAATTTCTCATTGTATTGTTTTTGAAGGGGGAGAGATGCATCCATGGAGCTACTCAGATGTGCATAGAGTTTGGTGATAAAGGTTTCCTTATAAGCAATGGGTTGGTGATAAAGGTTTCCTTATAAGCAATGGGGTCATCAAGTTGGAAGGAGATGTTGAATTTAGCCAAGCCATTACTCATTTTCAGCAGATTAGCTTTGGAGTAACCTTTGGATACTGAGGTATTGTAGAATTTTTCTGGCTTCAGTCTTATGGTAAAAGTGACTTGTTTTATGGTCCGATTTGATCATGGAGGGAGTTGCACTTGGTAGGAAGCAGAGCTATTCCATATTGGCCACAATCAAGTCCAAGATTTTATCATCCCTAGTTGGAATGCAGAGAAATTGGTCCAGACAGTTTGTATTGATGAAGTTCAGAAATCTCTGGGCATACATGTTACAGGATGTATGCATCTCCAGTTAATACAGAGATAGCTGAAGTCCCCTAGGAGAATGGAATTTAATTTAATGCTTAGGGACTCCATGCTAGTTCAATAGGAGTTATGGGCTTAGGTGACATAGACAAGGGTCTTACTAATGATAAACTGGGCAATGAAGAGTTCCAGATCATTATCTTGTCTAACTTGTTTGGAGGTCGGGTGTTTTTTTTTTTTTTTTTTACAATTATGAAGCCACCACTGCCTATAGTGCCTTCATCTATTGTGATGGGCCTGAGCTTGTGGTAGGCATTGAAACTCTGCAATGATGAGGTACTCTCAATGGTCTTGATTATCTGTCTATCTGTCTAGCTAGCTAACTAGCTAGCTATATCTATACCTGTAGATATAGCTATAGCTGTATAAATGTATGTATAAATCTACTGAAAATTATTGACAGCAACAAACATCAACATCCACAGCATCAACCAGAAAACATAGAAAGTACAAATGTTTCTCCATGCAGTTGCTTCCATTTTCAATCTCTTTTTATTCACCTCATCCTATTTTCAGGTGCTATATTTTTTAGGACCTTCCTGTGTTCCCATATTACATAAGAAAATCCTTGCCCCCACATCCTGTCTCCTAATCTTGTCACCTCCTCATCACACATCATGAAACATCTTCTTATGATATATGTATGTATATATATATATATATATATATATATATATATATATATATATATGTATTTATATATATATATATATACATATATATATTGTTTGTTTGTGTCTTTCGGCTTTTCCTGGTTGGGGGTCGCCACAGCGGAACTCCGGTCTGCTAATGATTGGCAGTAGAGTTTTACATGCTGGCTTGCCGGGCCTAATGCACAACCTTCAATGAAGGAACACCCATTCACGCATGTTGCCACACAGAAGACGCTGTAACTGAGAATCGAACGGGCAACGTCTAACTGTGAGGCGACAACGCTACCGCAGCACCACCACCGCAGTTTATATATACATATATATGTTGAGGATTTTTTGCGCCCTCCCCCATAGAGTTGTAGCATCCAATAAAGGTTGTGGAATGGGCATGCTGGAGTATCATTCCAATCTCCACTGCAATTAAGCCAGTGATCCATCTCCCCTAAGGATAGTGTCCCCTTGCATGCCTCTCACCACATTTGCAGATGACTATGAAATTTGTATCATCACAAACTCCTCAGGGGGCATCCAAGATCTTGTAATATGACCTTTCCCAAACCAATAACTGGTGTCAAAACCACGTACTGAAACTAAATGCCAAGAAATGTATAATAGTATCCTCCGGAAATCAACAGTGAGCTACATCTCAGTGTATCCTTCTTCAGGATGAACACACCTGTATTCCCCCTGCCAGTACCTCAGACTCCTAAGCCATAAATAGTACCTGGATTACCTGGGATGTAGTGAGGTTTTATCCTTTACACCATAGTGCTAGTTCTGTTTATGGCATTCTGGTTCTCTTGCTATCAACATTCCTGTTGGTTTCATAACATTAACTCTGTTTAGTGAACACACTGAAATAAATGAAATGCCAGTGTGTTACTGGAGAAAAGCAGTAGGCTCCACCCCCTGCCCCCAAACATTTTGGCATATCTGATCTACTGAATTAGATCCTTCTCTTAGCACCCTCTCATACCCTCTCATCTGTCAGAACTTAAATCTCTACTATGATGGGTTGATCTGCTAGAACTGGCAAATTCCTTACTAACTAAAAATCATGTAACATGATCATATGATCATAGTATTAGCTGCCTAGATTCTGACCATTATAGTATTAAATGCTTTGACATGTAAGCTCAAGTATTAACATATAGTATGAACTTAATATCCATCTCTAAATATTCTTCTGTCTGCTCTCAAAGCCATACTAAGACACATTTCTTCTCATTGCATACTAGACTTGTGATTTTTATAGGTTCATATGAACTTACTAGTGCATTGAAAAGAGAGGCTCTTAAGAAGCCTAGCCTTATATTCCCATAGTAGTTTTAGCCCTTAAATTTTGTGTACAAATAACCCAGAGACAGACAGAAAAAGGATATGTTGGCACATTTATATGTCACCCCTATCCATGAGGGATAGGGGCATTAAACTGGGGGGTGAATTTCCCAAACTCCCTGAAGCCATCTAAAACTTAGCACTAGATAAATATATTCACTTTATAATAGACAGTAATCTGTGAACATGTAGAAGGAGCTCATGATCCCCTTTTGATTTTGTACTGTCTGTAAGTAATTCCTTACCTTAAGTATTAACTTCTCCATTACTAGCATAAACAGCCTGAGGAAAGCATGCACACTTGTCATGCTCCTGCTATTATCTTTTCTAAGCTCAAAACCCCCCAATTTCCATAGTCTGTGAAGGTGGCTTCCTTATTCAGAAAGTTTTACCACTGTGGGAATTTGACCTCCATATTCACTATGTTTCTAAAATCTGAAAATGGAATTGCCATTATACTGTGTCACATGTCTTCTTGATGTTAATCAGCACTGTTCCTGCTCTTGTGCCACTGTGTCCATATCTTTCCATAAAGCCAGCTGGTCTTCAACAGTTCATGGTGACCATTCTGAGGGACAAACCCATTTTGGCCCTCCATTACTATTGCTAGAATAATTTTATCCAAATGTCTCATTTGGATGTTCAATAATATATTTCAGTTCAAACTGATTATTGAGATTGACCTAAAATCATTCACACTTGGACTGTTATCCTCTGTTTTGGGGACAACAATTATAATTTACTGATTTGTCTCTTGAGATGCTTTTCCTTTGAGTTTGTACCCAATTAAAAGCCATGTTACACTCTAGGTATCATCTTAATCTGACACTAACACAGTTCTGCTGAATAGCTTATCCACTCCTGTTGACTTTATTATTCTTCAGTTTCTGTAGAGCCTTTTCTACTTCATCCACTTATGGTTTACTGTCTAACTGCTTTCTCTGTCCCTTGTTTAACTGAAATAAATAATCAGCTTGGTAATTCTATAACTGGTTCACTCTTGTGCCATTACCATACAGAGCCTAATATAGAAATCTCTAAACTCTAATCTTGTTTTCTCCTACTTTGATGTCACCTTTCATGCTCTTCAATTGCATTGTTACCCTTCATATTTCCATTTCTAAAATACTCATGACATATTTTTCAGGGGCCATTCTGCTTTGAGCCACCAATAATCTCCCTTTCTCATTATTTCAGTCTCTGCTTGTATTATATGTAAAAAAGTATATTTGTCTGTTATTGTGTGTGTTTCCTTTTTTCACCCATTTGAACAAAGTGATTTAGTCACTTTTGCTTTTGCATTTGCATTAATTAAAATTACTCTTCCTTTTGGCTAAGGCTTGCAAGAATGGTTAGTGAGTTAGATGTTTTACCATGAAAGAGATGTACTGTCAGATATGTTGGCTAGAAGAGGATATCTACAAGAATTTGTGGAGCCAGTACTGGAGGAGGTCACCCATAAAAGACTATCGGGGCATTTTTACCCATTGTTGGGTCTTGGTAGTAGAGAAGACAGTCAAGGAGTAGTCATGGATAATAGAAATAATAACAACTGTGCATTTAAGAAAGCTATGATCTTGAATTATACCCCTCAATATTCCCAATTTAGGGATGCTTTGTTTAAGAACTGGTTCATCTTACAACATGATGAACAAGTGGGCAAAATAGTAGGAAAAAAAACATTGGTGGTGTACAAAAAAGACAAGTGCATAAAGAATATGTTAGAAAGGAAAAAAAAATGGGGCAAGGTCACACACTAGTGGCTACACTAGGAAGTGCGGACATTTTTCGCAATGTAAATTTATATTAGAGGGTGACAAGGTGAATTAGTTATTTATTATTTATTTATTTACATTTGTTGACCAGGAATGTCCGACTGGACGCAGGTCAATTTTCAGCAGAGGCCCAGGGAGAAAAGCTCCACAAATTAAAGTATTACAGACATAGTTATAGATGAAGAATCCTAGCAATTAAAATATTACAAACATAGTTACAGATGAAGAACATAGTACATTCTGTAGATAACTAGCATCTGTTCTATCCATGAAGTCATAGCAGATATTAACAATTGTTACAATAAGAAGTTACTGCCATATAATAAGTAGATAGGCATGGAAGTATAAGAGCTTGCTGTAATCAAAGGTAGTTAGTGGGGTGGAAGAGAGGTAGAGGATAGATGGAGTGGGAGAAGTTAGAGGGGAGAGTTACAAGGGCATAGCCAGCATGTTTTTAGGTGCACTTTAAGTAAAGCTTTGAAGTGGGTGCATGATGGTAGAGAGGTTATTGTGGGGGGAGGGTGTTCCATAATTTGGCTATAGCGCTGGAGAATAGTGCTTCTCCAGCAGTGTTATTGGCTCTAGTAACCTGCAATTGATTTTTGTTGCTGGATCATAGTAGTCTGGTGGTGAGATAGGGTTGGAGTAGATACTGGAGGGATGGGACCTATAGAGGATGATTAACCAGTTTGTGAGCGAGTGCGAGTTGATACCATTGAAGGAGGTGAGGCAGCTCTAGCCAGCCTAGTTCAATAAGTGAGAGATAGTGGTGACTGTGGTAGGATGCGTAGGTAAATATACTGGAGTATGGTATAGTGAAACCTCCAGCCAAGCTAGAACTTCCAATAAGTGACCTCCCAAACCTCCTGTAACAGAGGCACATGGAATATATATACAAATGACCCTTATGAACATCAGGTGTTTCAGCTGTATGACGATTCTGATTGCCCATGACTTTTACATTTGAAGTCATTTTAATGGACAATATCAGACCAATAAAGCCAAATCCCACTAGCTATGGATATGCATATTTCGGCCTTGTTATGACCTCATCAGCATAGCATAAGCAGAGTGTTTGACTAAGCATAAGAAACAAAGGGTTGTTATACCCAGCTGATGTCCATTATCATTAGGGTGACTGCAACATATCCCAAATAACAAATTAAAACAAAGAGTTAGAAGGTCACACTGAAACAACAATCAGAAAAAATGAAATGAAAACTCCAGACTTGGATGAAATGGTTTTAATGTTATTATGAAGAGGTCATTGCATATGAGTTGACGAAAGCGCAAAATAAAGTATTTTCCAGGGACCTGTTTCCTCATCGGATTACTTGGTTTGTGCTTTTCTGGGGTTACTCTTCCTTTTGTCCTATGATTTTTAAACTTTGATGCTTATCTTTTCATTCTTTGTCCATTATTTCCTTCTTATAGCGACATTACATCTCTCCCACCAATAGACTCACAATTTGTCCGTTAATAGACTTAAAAAGAAAAAAAGTCATGGGCATTCAGAACTGCCATATAGCTGAAACAGGTTCCTATCAGCATTTCGAATGTTGAAAATGCCCAATTTAATTTCATCGAACTGAAATGTTCGAAATCTCAGAAGAGCAAACTGACGGAACATCGATTTATTTTCCAGGGAAAGACATCGGTGGGCCATCGCAGTTTGCTATTTCTTCCACTGTGGTGTGGTCTCGCAGTTGGTATATTTAAGTTGGGGGGGTGTGGGGGGTGAAGCCCCCCATGTCTGTCAGTGTTTAATGTATTGAATTTTTTTTTTTGCACGGAACACTGATTATTTTCCCTGTGAAAGAAATCGATGTTCCGTCAGTTCACTCTTTTGAGATTTCGAGCATTTCAGTTCGATTAAATTGCATTCAGTATTTTCAGCATTCAATATGCTGATATAGACCCACTGAAACACCTGATGTATTTAAGGGGTCATTTGCATATACCCCTTTATTCTCTTAATCAGTAAAAACAAAATGAAAACTCCAGCAAAGCTAGAACTTCTACTGAGTGACCTCCCAAACCTCTTGCATCAGAGGCACATGGGATATATGCAAATGACCCTTATGAGCATCAGGTGCTTCAGCTAATTGGTAATTCTGAATGGCCATGACTTGTTTCATCATTTTAATGGATAATTTCAGGCCAATAAAGCCAAACCCCACTTTCATTTTGTTTTTACTGATTGGTTTTTCAGTGACCTTCTCACTTATTGTTTTACATTATTCTCTTAAGGAATCACGTAGTGAAAACTCTAGCTTGACTAGGTTTTTCTTGTAATTTTTTTCAAATTAGTTTGGCTGTGTGTCCTGTTTTCTCTTCTATTTAGTTGTTAGATGGGATATTTTGCACATGGCTTAATGGTTATGGACATCAGCTGAGTATGACAACCCTGTGTTTATAAAGGTTAGCCAAACAATCCGCTTATGCTGTGCTGATGAAGTCATGAGAAGACTGAGACATGTATGCCCATTGCTAGTGGAGTTTGGGTTTATTGACCTGAATTTGTCCATTAATAGACTTAAAAAGAAAAAAAGTCATGGGCAATCAGAACTGCCATGTAGCTGAAACACCTGATGTCCTGAAGGGGCCATTTGAATATATCCCATATCATCTTAAAGAATCACAAAGTGAAAATTCTAGCTTGGCTAGGATTTTCCTGAAATATTTAAACCCTAGTAACAGGAAATCATGTGACAAGAACAGCAAATCAAGATAATCTTACTTGATTAATAGTAATAATCTGTGTTATGACAATGCTAAAAAACATATAAAAATATTATAAATACATTAAAACAAATTATATTTAAAATGAAGACTGTCATTTAAAACAAATTATATTTAAAATGAAGACTGTCATAATTTGGCAGCCCGTAATTTTAACATACTTCTTATTGATAAAACATCATTTAGTCCTGGATAAACACTTGCATCAAGCCTAAGCTTCCATAATAATTCACGGTATTCCAGTCTGTGTTCCCAAGCCTCACCTCTCACATTTCATGTTACCCATTCTAGTACAAAAAATAAAGCTTCTTATGCTCCTTACATTCTAAGGTATGTTTAAAGAATTGTTCTCATTATGTTTTTTATGTCATAATAGTGTTTGTAAATGTGTATTTTTAGAAATAAAACCAATGGCAAAAATCACAGAAAGCAATGTACACAACTCCAAAGGTACTGCAATCATATGCACCCTCCAATCTAGACTCATAGAAGGAACTCATCAGTTTCAAAATCTGCCCTTCGTAAATGCACTTGCATTGCTGGCAGCAACCATACTTAGTCATCCCTAACATGTTTTCTCTCATGGTGGTTAAACTACTACCTCATTTGAACCTTTCTTTAAGATTCGGGTGGCTCTTATAAACAAAGTGGGGACCATTGCTAAGAACTTTGCAAACATCAGAATCATAGTCAATAACTTTCCAGTTGTTCTACATATATGAGTGTTGTCACTATTTTGTAATCAGTTGACATAGGTATAAATAACCCTCTCTTCTACTGAGTGTGTGTGTGTGTGTGTGTGTGTGTGTGTGTGTGTGTGTGTGTGTGTGTGTGTGTGTGTGCGTGTGTGTGTGTGTGTGTGTGTGTGTGTGTGAGGGTTTCAATATATTTCCTTTTCTCCTTAGTCTTTTATTCAACCAGGAATGTTCATCAGTCATATCTAATGAGCCTAAAACATTTCCAAATGCTTCTTAGTGCTAAGTTTGATGGCTTTGTCTACCAAAGTACCAAAGTTATTATCAATATATTTTTCTATTAACCTTGATTTATCCATTTTTCATGCTTGTTGTTTACTTTCTGGTGTTGATCAATGGTTCCTGTTTCTTCTTCTGCCACTTTATCTTTATCCCCTTGAGAAATTCTCATTGTCCTTGATTTTCTTCTCTATGTTTTTATATGGTAGTCTCTTCTGGATGATGAATTGTTTCCCCTTCATGTTTCTTTTCCTTGTGATCTGTGACTTTGTCCCAGTATTTTGTGACTGCTAAATGTCTCCTGATTAGTGTTCTAGCAGGAGATTGATGAGGTCTCTTTTTTGACTTGGCCATCTCACATTCCCATTCCCTTTTGGATAGCTGTTCAAATCCACCCATGTTTTCCAACATTGCTTGCTCCCTTAGTTTCTGTGTGTATGTGCAGGAATACTTTCACCCTTTCCACCTCAACCACAAGTATAGCTGGATGAAAGAAAATAATTGAGTATTGAAAGTTGCCCAGTGTAGTCTTGTGAAATAGCAACTGTTATCTTAATGTCTACAGCCTCAGGGCGTAGTCTGCCATGAATTACCATTATGCTGTGTCAGTGTGTCAGACCTTTTCCATGGGACACCTATGTGCTTCTTGCTATTCATGATCAACCAGTCCTGAGTCCATAATGACAGTATCACTATTAAAACATATCATGGTGTGGCTGAGATCTATTTGGCAGTCACAACTCGATGGACTTGCTCAATGGCTGGATTCACATAGTAGGGTATGTGCATGACATCTTGTATTATTTGCTTGAAGAGAGATCAGAATTGTCTATCTCCTACTGTCTCTGACATGCTCTTTACCTTGACATTAAGAGTCCTCAGAGTCAGTTTTAATGATGTCCAAAAGTACTGACCCAAGGAGAGAGCCTTGAGGAACTCTGCTTAAAAAAGGGACTGGTAAAGATATCACTTGACTTATTCTTGCCTGTTGTATATAGATATGTAGCAGCTAGTGAATCCAGGATGTTACAGCTTAATTTTTTTCTGTTAATATCCATTTCTATTATGGATATAGTGAGGAACTCTAGACAGCTTAAGGTAAGTTGCATGTACTGATGATCAATCACCTAGGGTGGCATTCACACTTTAGAATAAACTTTGAAGGTAAACTTTCAAGATAAACATAGAACATCTACCTTTGATAAAAACTGTACCTGGCTAAGAACTAATACATCTGCATAAATGAGTTATATTATGATTTCCTCCATTCCCTTATAGAATATGCTTGTGAGATTGACTAGTGTATAATTGCTCAAATCAGTAGAAATGCCTGCTTTGTAGATTGACACAACAGTAGTCTGATTTGAGATGTTAGTCAGGTGTAGGAGGCTATTTCTGATTTCACATACTATGCTTCTTGGTATCTCATCTGGTTCTATAGAAGTTACTGAAGGCAGTGGTGACAACTGTGGATAGAATTTTAGGTAGGATCACTTTGCAGTGAGGAAGAATGGATGGGGCTCCATTTTGTGGTCTGAATTCTTTCCATATCGGTACACTATGTGTTAGAGACATCTGTCAAAGTCTTGATATGGATCCATCATAAACAGGTAAGAATTATGATGGTGGATAGAGCTGAAATACAGTGTTAATGTGTGATGAATATTTTGGCTCAAGCTGATGATGAATGCTGTGCTGTTTGCCCTTAGAAATGACATGGAAAAATCTTTCATTAGTCTCTCAGGAAAATTTTTACTCACTTTGGGAAGGTTCATTTTCCTGTAGAGTTTATTGATGTAGTGCTGATGTTATATTTAGGTGTCAATTTGCTTTCACAAATCTCTTAAGTTTTGTGTTTCATTGCTCAGTCATAAACAGCTACACACTCTTCCATAGCTTTTTCACTAAAGGTAGTTAAAACTGCTCACATGCAAGGTGAAAAAAAATGATAATCAGCAGAATATGAGGAACCTGATCAATATTTTTTTCTGTCAGCATGCATATGAATAATATGATTTTGATCTGGTAGGAGATAAGGAAGGTTAGCACCACTATGGAGATGTTTAGAGTGCTATCCAGTTATAACATCAAGTGAGGAAGTCTAAGGTATTCTGGGCTGGGTGACAACCAGATGAATTGACTAATGTCTTATTTCCATTTAAGTGGAAGATCTCTGTAATTTATTTGGGTATTGCAGTCTCTCACAGTCTTAGACGAATAGAAAGGAATCTGGAGGTTGAATTGGGAGTTATGATCAACAAGTTAATAAGTCACTGGGGTAATACTTTGATACTCATTGACTTGAAACTAGCTTTGTTTAAGCTAGTAGCAGACACAGCATTACTGTATGCACTGAACTCCCCTGCTGTAGAATCCTCATGTAGGATTGTGATAAACCTGACAGAAAAAATGGTGGAAGTTCATTTGGTGCACTCTGAAACAAATACACCATGTGGGCTGATTGTTAAAAGTAGGCCGGAGGAGATATTCAATTTCTCCATTCTTATCAACCAGTGGATGATACTGTGACTTCAAAAAGGCTAGCTAACACCTCTTCACCAAATATGACATACTTTATCAGGACTGTTCTCCCCATTTACCAAACAGGAAAGATATCCTGGGTTCTGTTAGTTCCCACTCCACTATTATGTAGAGACTACTTTCTCCAAAATCATGAAGCAACTAAAGATAGTCTGCATTTCCTATCTATTAACATCAGATGCAAGAAGGGCTATTACTATTAATGTTTTAGTGACAAGACATAAATATGCCCCATATGTTATTGCTTCATCATCTGGACAAAACATAGTAGTGCTGCAAACTACTAAAAATGCAAGTCTTCATGGTAACTTGATGAACACGTCTGGGACTGTTCAATGGTGCACAGTCTGGATACATGTGCAAATATGGGCAGTGAATTAGGAAAAAGAGCAGTGTGTGTGTTAAAAAGTGAAGAAACAGGTATTGTAAGGCTTTCATATGAAAAGAGAGTGGCAGATCTGTTAATGATTTGCCCCTTGTAATTTATTCATGCAGTTTTATTTCTAATAAAGATGAGATGAAATATAATTACTCACTTTCTTCAGGCTGTAGTTTTAATTTCGTGCCTCCCTACATATATGTGGATCAAATAAAGTTTTTTTTTTCAGCTTAAAAAGATATTTTTGTCTGTTTACTTAGTAAAAGTTACTTTTTACCACTTCATATTAACTGTGGCTCACATTACTGGAATCAAATGTCAAGCCTGTCAACAAGTTGTGCATGCTATTATCTGAGGCAAAGAATGCTGTAAGTCCTAATGAGTGAAATACAAGACTTATACTGTCTTCCTGGCTTCTTTCATACTTCTTAAAAGTCAGGAAATGGATGCAGAGATTATATGCAACCTTCAAAAAACCTTCCAAACAGCTTTAGCACTCATCTTCACACACAATAAACAAAGCCGTTTTAAACAGTTGCCTATATTATTTGATAACTATACAATGAGATGATGCCATGCAATGTGGGCCATTTTAGACAACCTAGACTCAAGGTAAGCTATAGCACCAATGAATAGAAAGATAATATGCATGAATGTATATACTACAGATTAAGAAAACAGGAAATGTTCTGTGTAGTGTATAATTAATTGATTCAAGCATTTGTCACTGTTAATCCTGAACTAATCTTTATACACGGAATGAATGCATATCTTACATTCTGCATGTATAATCATTGTCCACTTTATACCTCAAACAAGTTATATGTTTGCATTTACTTTGAAGCCCAGAAGTGACTGAAAATAGTCTTCAGACCAGTTCACTCACTCACTCACTCACCCTGGCAACAAAATCAGATAAACGAATAGAGTATTACCATAATAAACCTACATAGTTCACTCATTTTTAAAGGACTGTCATTATCATAAGCATCCGGATGTGCAGAATACAAGATTATATAACACCATAGTACAAGTACAAAGTTAAACAAAACTACACAATTACTTGAGTTGAATGCATCTGCAGTACATAAAGTGCTGTGATTATACATCAAAATCAAGAAAAATATTATTATAGCAACATTCATGGATAAGCACCTTAGTATAACAAGCTTGCTATAGAAAAGTGCTGACATATGAATCACACTGTTATGAATACAGCTGAACCTATACATTGCTACACTAATGACACTCTCAATTGAAAAATAATGCATGGATTATTCGGGACATCTAAAACCTTTCTTGTGGAAAGGGCCATCAGATAACAGTAGCAATCAAAATCGACATTTTTAATGGAACTGAGACAATAGTATTACTGTTGAGAAAAATTGAGAGCTGTCACTAAAATACTGTCCAAAACTGTACTGTACTCATGTTATTTTACCCCCACAAAATAAATAAATCAATAAATAAATAATTGCATGTATTAGGGATTTAGTTGTAGATAAACTAGTCAGGAAGCTTATCAAATGTCTTTGTAAATGCAAAACTATTTATCAGCAAGGCACGAAGTATAGACTCCCAGTTTTCAGAAATCAATTCCAGCATTAATGTTTCCCCTTTTCCAAAATGCTTTTGTATTAGTTATAAGAAAAAAGATAGAAGAGTGTAGCTTGCAAGGCATGATAAAACTGAGCAATATAGAAAAGGGCAAAATGGTTCCAAAACACAGCAATAAAGTTTTAAGAATAGACAGTAGTAAGAATGGAAAAAACAGAAATAATTGAAGTAAAAAGACACAGATAAGCATATGACAGAGTCATTGTTAAGCAACTAGCAGGTTTAGAAGATATAACACACCTTTCCACCTTATGCTGTCACTCAAATAGCAATCAGAATTATGCCACCATTTTTAAACTAAACCTTCTGTAACTGTCCTTGTGTTAAAATGGTTTAGGTTCAGGTGTCTGTCCACAGCCCTGTGTTGTGGGTTCTCAAACTAGATGTCAAGATTCACCACTTGAGCATCACTGTTGATGGAAAATTTCTTGTCATCCACTTCTTAAACACATAACAATGTGGTTTTAATGACAATACTCTTCTAGATTAAATAAACTGGTATGATCACAATTACTCAAATGTACCCAAAAAAATACTCTGTAATTATTGAGCAGGTCTATACCTCTATATAGCAATCATGGAGTGCCATCTTGTGATTTTTTTTTTTTTTTTGCATCTGAAGTGACACGGGGCAGAAAACTGGGTATAGGTTATTGGGAAATGTAGTCTGGGGACAGCAGTTGGTAAGAAAACTAAAAGGAAACTGCTGTTACTACTTTACCTGGCACCTGACGTTTTATATTTTTGCTCATGAAAAATGGCTCTAAACTTTTTTTTTTTGCTGTGAGTGCTTGCCTCTTGGTGCATGTAGTGGCAGAATAAATGTCCTAAACTAGCTCAGTTATCCACTAAAACAAGCAAACAAAGCAAACAAGGAACAAACAATAAGTAGAATGTTGGTATTTATCTTCATCCATCCATTCATCCATCCATCCACAAACCCTTTCCCATGTTTGTATATGGGGTTGGGGTGTCACTTCAACAGTGGCAATCATTTAGAGCCAATGATCACACCAGCTGTTATCCTATTATTGGGTTAGTTATTAATTCCTAAAACAGCTATATAATAAATATTTTACCTTGTACATAATAAAGTCAGCACATTTTAGTTACACCTTTTATTCTACTTTATGTTTATTACTGAAGTTAAGATGGAGGAATCGGGAGAAAATGGTATGCTCTTCCCCAGTAAGAAGCAAAACACAAACTAGAAATGAAGCAAAATGAATACATTTGCTTAGTACAGATGCACACAGGCAGAACTGTTACTGATCAGCTAAGTTCTTTTCATTAAATCAAATAAAAGGCAACCTTTCAAAAATAAGTACCATCAGATATTAGCAAACAAATGAGCAACCACCAGTGAAGCCTTTTTGAATATTCCTTCATCTAAGAAGCAGTTTAAAAATGCCAGGATAGAAAGCAATAATAAACAGGTATACTATTAAATCAGGTTATTTCAAAACTCAGCAGGAGAAGCCATATCTGAAGGAATGTTAGAGCAGAAAATCAGTTTTATCAGTCTCATAACATAGCTTCCATCAAATAAAGGTTATAAACGTTGTTTATTCACTTCAAATGTACTGCTTTACAATAGCACTGTTCAGCTTAACATAGTTTTTTCTCCATCTTCTATTTCTGAGATGTTAGAAATTTAGTATTTCATAAATCCCTCATTATAGAGGCTATATAAGTATTCTGCTATTTCTGCAGATTTGTAAGTCCATTATCTCATTTCTTCAGAGGATGTTTTTACATGCAGAAGCAAAGTAGATTTGACCATTTGGACAAAGAAGTAATTTTTTTCTGCGTGACACTGACATAATAAATGCAACCTTCTCAAACTTTTAATTTTGCCCATTAATTTAAATTCTGGCTTTTGAAATTGAATCTTGTGTCAGGGTTACTAATTCTTTATTAACAGTCATAGCAAACATTAATGTGGTTGTTTTGAAATGCATTTGTAAAGTCCATAAGCAGAAAATAGCCACATAGCTGCTGTAGTGAACCCATCACAGTCAGTTATAACAGGTACAATCCTCTTCAATGTTTTTTTTTTATTTTTTATTTTGTATGTTTATCATTTTAGGGGGAGTATAATAAAGATATCATTATCAAAAATATTAGAAGTTTTAGTGTAACTGTGTGCGTGTGCGTGTGTGTGTGCGTGTGTGTGTGTGTGTGTGTGTGTGTGTGTGTGTGTGTGTGTGTGTGTGTGTATCTCACTGGCATAATGGAATTAATGAACTATTATATTTCTCAAATAAGAAAAACAAATCGTTATAAATGAAACTACTTGGTGAGTTATTCACAATTTTCCTAATATTCATCCTTAATTTGCAGCAGAAAGAAAGGAGATAAAAACAAGGAAAGTAAAATATATATTGCACTTTGCTTCCCCATCAGTACCAGAGAAAATGCTATTTTATGTTGGCAATAGTATTTTCACACATGCCACATGTGATGCCTAATGAACAATCAGAATCAGTTTAGATACTTATTTAACTATACTGTGCTTCTGCACTGCATTTATTTATATTTATGTATGTAAGTATACATAATAAAACATTATGGTTATTTAACAGACATGTCTGGTTAACAGACATGTCTGGGAGGTGCTCACTGCATTTCCCCAAGTTTGGTTTAGCAGGGCTGACTCAAAGATACAAGCAAGGTATATAATGGGAGTCTATGATGCATACACTTGAGGTATTTCACAGATAGCTATGACTGGTTGCAGATATATAAATAAAAGGTACAATCTTGATAGACGCAACAGCACATTAACTTCAGTGAATGTGCAATTTTTCAAAACAATAAAGTAATCCCAAGTTAAACTGATGTATTGACCTATTCAGAATACAAATGTGGACTCCAATAGATAATAAAAGCTTCATATACAGTTGATAGGAAAAGCTGCATATTCAGCAACTGCATAATTGATCAGCCTTCACTTCCTGTATTTTTTTCCTTAATTTGTATTTGACCAATGGGTGAGTCATGCTAATCCAAATAAATTGTTTGTAGTCATGTACAAAATGTCTGGCAATGGATATTAAACTGAAATATAATTTGCATAACAATGAATTGTGTGCACTTTGGACAACTGCTGAGAGCCCTACACTCCAATGCAAGGAAGTAGCGCTGGTACCTTTAGCATAACACTGAGTGAGAATCACTCCTCCTCACAGCAGATACACCAGATACACATAGGCAGTCATACAGTTATATAGACATGCATATACACACACATATACACACATGCATGGATACACACACACACACACACACACACACACACACACACACACACACACACACACACACACACACACACACACTCACTTTACTGTATTTCACCTTTATCATATTCCACCATTGTAATGAGAAGGTGAACTTAACTAAATTGTTGCATTCACTTACAATTTCTTTAGCCTGTTCTTAATAGAGTTTGTGTAGTATGGATGTCAATTAACTAACATACTATGCAAGATTACTTACAGACTCCTGTATGGGGATGCCATAGGCATACTTAGGACAGGCCACAACCTGGGCTACCATATAGGTCTCTAAATACTTTCACTGCTCATTAAAACAGTGCTGCACTGTGCTACTAAGCAACAAGATCCTTATGAATCATGAACCCCTTGGGTAATACTCAAGGACACTTGTATGGCTTTGAATGTTATGTAAAGTGCCTATGAGTTCAAGGACACTTGTATGGCTTTGAATGTTATGTAAAGTGCCTATGAGTTCAGTGTTAAGTCTAGTTATTATTGCATTTTATAAAACTCCAAATCTATCCATCATAATGATAAATAATTTAAATGTGTCTTTGTATTAAGTATCAATAACTCCTGTTCTGTAATTGTTAAAGATTGCAGTGCAGAGCATATAAAATTGGATATGCGTGCATCACCATAATCCCGTAATAAAAAGATATTGAATTGCATAGCGCTTGTAATGGGAAGTTGTCTTTGCTACTAGGAAACATGGTAATCTGGATGTTAAATTGCTTCAGCCTGACAGATTAAATGTAGGGATCTGTCATCTTTCAGATCTGGACAATTCTGATCAGCTCAGCATTCTTTAGAATATTACCAAGTTCAGTGCCAGGAGAATACAATGTGTGATTCAGTGCAGAAACCCCTATCAAGCTAAGCATGACATGATTAGAGAAGAGCTCGGGGAGTGGGACTGGCACCCATAGATGTAAACCTAAAGAACTAATAGTTGCTGGAAAACATTTAATGAAAAAATACTGTTTAGTATAAAAACAAAATAGTTCCACCATGATGAAACAAAAATATTCGGAGATACTAAAGAAAAGTGTATCACTGGTTAATATACCAAAATTGTCTTGCTGTTCTAAATATAAAACAATATAAAACATTTAAAGAAGAAATGAGAAGATCAATCAGGAATGTAAGGGCAGCATATGAGTACAGCTTAGTGAGATGCCCAAAGGATAACAAAAAAGATCAAGAAGAGACAGTCATGCCTGAAAGCCACCAGTTAAGTCATTGTGATTTCACAAGGAAAGCCATGCTAATTATTTTTGAATGGCAGTAAGGAGCAATTTGTCAAACGTAGCATGAATTTGAATCTGTATTTTATTGTACTAATATACTCCCTTGGTCATTGATGACTGATATAAGAGCAGTTTATGCAAGACATGTTAAATCTTTAAGTAATGTAACAGGAAAATCCATTTGGTATTTTTGGGGGGATATTATTTACACTATGGTAAAAAAATGACATCTTTGCTGTGTTAGTTTTTTTTTCAGTTAGTCATTGACTTATCTATTATGAAGTATTCACAAGTAACTTCACTTAAAAGATACATGCAGCTGTATTATGCTTGTTTATTCAAACAGGTTTTGGAACCTTATAATATAGAATGATCTCAACTGCTCAAGCATCTATTTTATAAACTAACCCAGTCTAGCAGAGATAATGTCGTTAAGACGGGAGTATATAAGAAATGGAAGCTAAAAATAACATCTCCAAGGGCATCTCCTACTGATCCTTAAATATGTATAAATTGTATGCATCTACAAGGCAGAGATAATAAACCAAAAGAAGAAGACAATATGCAAATGGGTGAAATAAGAAACTGAGCTAGATATAAGAAAAGTCACTAAACGAGAGACATACTACCATATGGCCTAGTAGCAGCTTCAAGGATTCACCATTAAGAGACAAGGACATGTAGAATGGAACGTGTCCCCATTGAGCTTAGGGTAAGGCAAAATGACAGTAGCAGAGAAGAACTGGGGATGATGAAGGAAAAGGATAATTAATGGAGCAATGTGGAATGTGGGTGGTGTTAGTCCTAGAAAGAGAAAATAAATACTAACAATACCTGAGAGATAGAATGGTGATTTAATTTTCCTCCATGAACTTAAGCTGAAAACAAAAGAAGCAGACAAAAAATGTTAGGAAAAAGGATTTGAGAGTGCTAGTGTTTCATACCAAAAAAGGATGGAAAAAAGGAGTTGCCGAATTAACCAGTGAAAGTCTAGGAATCAGGTCAAATAAGGAATAAGGAGAATGGAAAAAAGATAGTGCTCAGGATAACAGAAGTGGGTAAAGGAGAAATTTTACCTATGTTTTGCCTTTCTTTTTATGGTCCAATTTCAGATGACATAACTCCTGTGATGCAGTGTGCAAAGCTATATCTGTACTGAAATATGAAGCAGACAAATTGATTTTGGGGAGTAGATTTCAAATTTGAAATGGACCCAGCTAGAGGTAGGTATTTTGGTAAAATAGAATAGCACAAAACATAGAACGCAAACATTAAAGTTAATGAGGGAGTTGGAACTGGAAGATATTTGAAGGGTGAATAATAAATGGGTGGCATGTTTCACATTTTGTAGGGTTGAGTGTAAGCATTATGGAAAGGATATTTGTAGAAGGGAAACAGCAGGTGAAAACTATTAGAGTAAGCTTGGCTGAAAGAATAGTTTTAGATCACACTATGTTGACTGTGGAATGGAGGTTGAAGGGGGAAGGAAGACTGCCTGGAAGTGGACTCCAGAGAAATGGAGTGACTAGAAAAGATAGCAATGCTAAAAGATATGACAGGAAAAGTTATTTGTAAGAATTAAGGCCCTGCAGGAGTATAAAATATTTCTGGGCATGTAGAAGATGGATGATGTGTACGTTAGGGCAGGTAAATGGAGGTAAGAAACAAATGAATGAGGTACATTAGGTTCAATTAAAAGTTGCATGTGCCATTAGTTTGCATATGAGTTGCTCACTGCCACTTGCTCAGAAAGCACTCTTCCTAAGTCATTCCCACTTACTCCATGAATAGTCCACCCAGCAGCCTATCTCTACATATAAAACTCTCATCTGGTCCCTCTATCCATAAATTTCACTCCCTTACCCTAACACTTAAAATCCTACTCATTCTCAAACCCTAATCAAAAATCCTGCTCCATAAACCTAAATTCCTCAAATTGGTCCCTGGGCATCAATTCATTGATCTCTCCCTAAATTTAAAACTCGCTTTCACTCCCAATACATTAATCCCAAACCCTGTTTTCTAATCCTAAGTGTAAGGCTCCCAGTTAGTCCTTAAAACTAATCACAGACTTCTATCACTAAACCTAAATTCCCCAGTAACCTCTAAACCTAACCACTAAACTTCCACTCCCTTCCAATCCATCATCACAGCTGCTGTATATTCCTTGTTTGAAATTGGCTACATGTCTGAGGGGCAGCTATGCTCCCTTCACGTGGCTGCCCCATCTAGCTTGAATACAAAGTCACATTCAAGTAAGACCAGCAGCCATTACAATATGCCTGATATGAGTATCCAGCTGGAATACCTGGGCTACAAGAAGCAGGGACTTTAGTGCTTATAGTAAACTGCCTGGGATATAGATTAGAAAATATGGGGGATAAAGGCAATTACATATATGAAATTAGGCAAAGCTTGTGACTGCCCAGTAGACTATTATAAAATAGTAGGTCAGAAAATATCAGACTTTAAAGCAAGTCTTTAATGCAGCATTAACCTCTGGAATCCTCCCAAAATATGTGATAGAGGCAATTATCCTGATCCTCCCAAAGGGAAAAGGAGATTTAGAATATCCTAACAATTTTTAACATATATTCCTTGTAACATCAATGCAATATAGCTGTTAGAATTCTGTGAAACTAGAAAACTATCTGTCATAGATAGTCACACAAGAGCAGGAAGTTTTGATCACTGTAGATTATTACTAAATTTTCAAAAACAAAAAGAAATGGAAGGGCAGGAGCAATTGGGCTTTGTCTTAATGTTGTCCTTCTTTTGGCTTTTCCTGGTTAGGGGTCGCCACAGCAGATTGCCGGTCCACTAATGACTGGCAGTTGATTTTTACAGTGCCAAGGTGCCAGTCCAATGCCCAACCTTCAATGAAGGCACACCCATTCACGCATGTCTTTGAACGCCACTCAACCACGGGGAGGACATGCAGACTCCACACAGAAGGCGCTCCAGCCGAGAATCGAACGGGAGAACCTCCTGCTGTGAGGAAACAATGCTACCGCTGCACCACCATGGCTGGGCTTTGTCTTAATGAACATCCAGAAAGCAGTTCTCATAGTGAATTCAACATATATGATAAACACAATGAAATGAGTGATAGGAGAATAATGCTGAGAACAAAGAGTAAATATACTATAAAACTTACCAGAAATATGCACTCTGATTAATTGAGAGCTATCAGAAAAATTAAACTTGCAAGAGGTACCAGGCAAAGACATCCACTCTCCGCAGGCTGATTTTTTTTATCAGTTATAGAAAAACTTGCCCAAAGGATCAGAAAGTAACTGAGACAAAAGATTTGTACAAAGCAGTATAAACCTCTTTGCTTATGACTGCACAACCTTCCCAGAAAAGATGAATGAGACATTGTCAACTATATTAGAGCTTTTGTGACTAATTGATAAGGTATCTGGCTTAAACTTCCATCCCAAAAAAAAGACAGGCAGCCAGTAGTAACTGTTAGCACTTCTTGAGTAGGTGACCCCCTCCTGGCTGCTCTGTGTAGCAGAACTTGGGTACTGTTAGTTTCTACCATATTACGCAGAGTGTGCAGTCCAATAATAACCAAGCAGTATACAATGGCTCCCTACTGAAATGTTGGCACATGAAATCCTGAGTGCCAAAAAGCCGAAAAAAAGAACAAAAACCCAGAGAAGAATGAATATCAAAAATCACTCTTTTTCTTAACTCATTACATCAGAGTGATGCCTTCAGGTGCAACTGCAGCTAACTCCTACTAACACCTTAGGTGTCAAATATTGCTTCATATTTGCATCAGTAATTCCAAAACCATGCTACATACAAGGTTTTAGAAGATTTCACTTAAAGCTAACATAATAGCAAACTCAACTGCATTAATATTTGAATTGTGTCTGGCACAGGTAAATAGATAACAACTGTTTTTTTATGATATTAATTTATATACTGTAGATATCATTTTCAATTTTTTCTAAATAACCAACTATAACAGACAGAACTCCTAAGCCTCACATGAAAGCACTCAGCTAGATGAATAAAATGCTGCTGAAAGTATGAGTGCAATTTGAGTGATTATTGAGATATTGTAAGTTGTTTACAAAATATTACAAATGTAATAGTTACTCCCCAGGATTCATGAAGCTTGCGCCAGGTGCAGGTGTAGCATCAGTGATCTAATGCCAAATATGGCCGCCGAGCGATTCAGGTACGAGCTGTTTCCACATGCACTACCAGCGTACGCCACAGGGTTGCTAAGGGTCTGTGACAGTGTTCTGCATGGTAACTAGGAATTAGTAGTTAATGCCATGCAAATGAGACAAGTAATACTGAATCATAAAATCCCCGCCGGCGTAAGTATGTACTTCACAGCATAGCAGTACAAGACCGAGGTGTAGCCTGGAGATAAAGATGACATCAAGAGAGGGGCGCGCCACCTTAGCTGTAAGCACATTGAAACATTGTTAATCCGGGTTGCCTGTTACTTAGCAAAGCCGCAGGTTAGGGGTGTGGAAGTAGCCATAGCTTTGCTTAGCTGAGAGCACACAAGGTAACCAAAAGTGCATGTGAACGTGGATGAAACCGCTCGAAACCCGGTAAACGGCTGTGCACGTTGTGTATCACAGCTGAAACAGGAAGGATACGGGAAGACAATGAGGAAATGCTGCAGCCTGGTAACTGGAGTACAAATGAGTAATTAACACCTAGGAACTCACAATGGGCCATTGACAACAGCTAACAAGGCTGCTAGAAGCTACCTGCAGAACAGGAAAGGGGAGATGCTGTACTGCAAAGAAAAGAGAACTGTCACAGCACAACAAAGCAAACTTGCAGTAGATCAGTTACATAACACATTTCGCTATACAATCCTGGATTGGGAAAGTACAAAACAAGAAAGCAGGCAGCTGGATTCATGCCTGACAATGGGAGGGGAATCGGATTGAAAAGTTAAGTAAAAGGCAATAGATGAATCACAGCAGCCAAGCGTAAGTCAACACCAAAGGCCCTACAATAGCATTATCTGCTGTAAAACCCATAATTAAGATACCCTACAGCTGGAATTGCACATACACACCCAATTACATAAGCAGCATCCATTGCACAATAGTATAAAGTGTGAAAGCACCTCACACACACTTGTGTATTCCCAGACACTCTGCACCATTGGTGTATACAGACGGGGAACTTTTAATATGTACATGTTAGGGGCTGCCATAGCTTTGATTCACTAGCATGCGTTGGAGACTGACGGTGGTGTGGAGGATGATGCTGACAACCATCTCAGGCACTGGAGGAGGAGAAGGGTGTTCAGACCTAGGGTAACCTGCAAGAGGCTACATGATCATTACAGGGTGGACAGGGACACCATGCAGCAACTTGTTGAGCTGTGCTGGCCATGACTCAGAGCCAGAAATAAAAGAGGGGAACCCATCCCAGTGGACACAAAGGTATGTGTAAGCTTGAGAATACTAGCCGCAGGTACCTTTCAAAGGCCAACTGGGGATATCATGGGGATTTCACAGGCATCAGCATCCAGGGTACTCCACCAGTTCCTGGATGCCATGTTACCACATGCCAATGAGCACATATATTTCCCCCGAACACAGGAGGAGTTGGCCAGCAATATGCGTCTATTCCACCAAGTGGCAGACTACCCAGAGGTACTGGGTGCAATAGACTGCACGCACATACACATCAAGACACCACCCAGTGAGCAGGGTAGGCACTACATAAACTACAAGGGATACCCCTCCATCAACTTCCAGGTCATGTGCAGTAACCAGGGCATTATCATGGATGTGTGTGCTGGCAGCCCTGGAAGCTATCATGACTCCCACATCTGGCATGCCTCACATCTATATCAGGTATTAGCCAGGGGGGACATCCCATATGGCCACCTGGTGGGGGATGCTGGCTATGCACTCGAACCATGGATGATGACTCCCATCAGAAATGCGCAGACACCCATGCAAGGATGCCATAATGAGGCACACACAGAAACCAGAATCATCATAGAGCATGTGTTTAGGATGCTGAAATCATGGTTCCATTGCTTTGACATATCTGGTGGAGCCTTGCAGTACTCTCCAGGCATGTGTGCCCACATCTTCATAGTATGTGCCATGCTACAAAATATGATCCTGCGGAAACAGCTGCAGCAGGGACAGAATGGTGAAGGCCCTCACAGCCCACCACCATTGCCAAGGGCTCCACAGGCACAGAGGGACTCAGACCATGAACACCCTGTGCCAGCCCCAGTAGGCGTGCCCAGTATGTCCATGCCTTGGCAAAGAGGGAACGTATAGCACTGTCAGTGTAGGCACCTATGGACTGACACCCTTCTCCACCTGCACACACAGCAAACATGGATGTCACACACACACACACAACCACCTGTAAATTGTCATGTATAGGTGGTCTACTGTGTGCATCCTACATAGGCAGCCCTCAACTATTGCACACACAACTGCCATTGGCACAAGGTAAGTCAATACCTGAACAGTAAATTAAGCTATCAGCATGTGTCGATACTGTATGTATAGGTTCATAGGTACATAGGTAGGTACATGCCTAACTGCCCAAGGCCATTCATAAGCATAACCAAAATGTGTCTGCTGTCAGCACTCCATTGATAAACTAACTGTCCCTCTGTGGAGCAGAATCAATTGTGGGATCCCTGGGGTGTATCCAGTGTTCCCCACCCACTCTGCAAGGATTCCCTAGAGTGTTAGTGAGGGGCTCCTTATAACGTATTCAGGGATGTAGTTCCAAATCATGGGGAGTACCCGTGACAGGAATCTGTCACTCCAGCATCTTCCAGTTATGGTTGTGGCAAGGTGTAGCTCATTACAGTGTGTGGCTCACTGTGACATGGATTCCCATAGGTGGAGCATATCCATTAAGCCTGACTTGGACACGGCTTTGTTGGCCAGCAAATGTCATCTCTGAGTAAATGAGATGCCACTGAGTAATGGAAGAGTTTATGCAGTCTGACAGCATAGGACACATATTGGAGGGCATTATCCCTCTTTGCGAGGTACATTCGTGGCCCTTCCAGCTTTCGGATGTGTCTTCTGAGGTACATCCAAAATGGGTTATCATACTTGATGATGGGATTGATGACTGATGAGTAAAAGGGCTCAATAACCTAAGTCTGTTTAGATGAAAACCCTTAAGTAATCAGATGGCCTACATAGACGGATGTCCTAACTACTTCACAGATATGACTGTCAAAGGAGAGATCACTATGTAATGTAGTCCCCACATACCCATTACATCATGTGAATTATAGTGTCTGCCACTCATGTGTTAATGTGTGTGTGTGTAGTTTCCCAAAATGGAATGACCTTGCAGTATGGAGCCTTTAGCTGGAGGCCATCACTCTGACACCTTTTGTTGGTCTATGTGAGGCCCCTTGAAGGACGTCTGTGACAGCTGGATTGTCAGTTATGGCTCCCAGTCTGCAGTAATTATCAAATACGGCCTGCTGTAGTCCACCTGTGTTAGCCCGTACCTCTGAGTATGGCAAACAGTAGGGTTTCCAGGACTGAGTCCTGTGGGTCACCAGTTGTGACTGGTCAAGAGTTGGACCTGGAGGCTGCTAGGCTTACCATGTGGGTTGTATGTGTAATCCTGTTGGCAAACCAACCTGTGATGTATGGGTGTATGCACTGGCAGATGAGTGTAGAAATAATACCTGAGTGGGGAATGGTGTCAAAACCATTAGCGAGGTCCAGGTAATATGTGTGAATACCACACCCCACACCTAAAGTCTAGGTGACTGTAAGATGTCAAACTGGTTCAGTAGGCATGATCTGCATTCAATCAAGCTGACCTGGGTTGGGTCAAGTGTCTGGAGGTTACCATTGTCTATGTTAATCAGTGCCATGAGGATGCACTCCACAGCCATGCAGATCAGGCTACTCAGGCTTATGGGGTGGTAGTTACCATGGTCAGTTGTGTCACCACCTTGGTGGTGTGGAATAGCTGTTGCCATGCACCAGTGAATGGCCATGTAGCCTGTGTAGAGGCTGATGTTGAATTGCTATATTAGGCGGGGGGTGACTTTGTCTTGTAGTGTTTGAAGGATGCAGTCTGGGACACCATTTGCCTCCATTGACACTCTGTCATGCCATTTGAAAGGGCCATTACCACCTGTATGTCTCAGATGTCTGGGATACTGTATGTTTTGGGTATTGTTGTGGGCCCAGTAGGGGGTGAAGCTTGCTCCGAATGTATCATCAAGTATGTTGGTGATATCAGTGGGGTCAGTATATTCAGTGTAATATTGCACCAGCACAGTGCAAATCTGTGTATTGCTACTTACATCCTTGACATAGCCAAAGAAGCCTTTGTGGCCATATTCTGAATCCATGCCTATTTACCTGTGGATGTCAGCCTTGGATGATTACATGAGTAACATAAGTATCTTGCTAATACTGGTCATGGACATCTGCATGTCTTGGGATTTGCTGTTGTTCTGGACTACTGTCCTACTTCTGTTGTATAGCCTGTATAATGCAGGGGTTCAGCAGACTGGTGTCCTTGTGTTGGAATAGCGAGTCTTGGTTTACCATTAATGGCACGACCCATACATCTTTGTAGGTGCTTATAGAGTGCATTCGTAATTCTGTCTGTATCTTGAGCAGTATCATCCCTAAGCATGGGGGCTGTGAACCCTCCCACCTCTGTCATTAGTACTGCAACTTTAGCTGTAGGAAAAGTATTCACTGTGTGTTCCTTGGGTGGGGGAGATGGTTGGGAGTGGAAATCATCAGTGAATAGTTCATGGTCAGATCTAAACAGTGACCGATTTACAACTGCTGTAGTGCATCTGTTGCACATGTCAGTGAATACCACTTCTAGTATGTTTTCACCTGTCGTTAGTCCATCTACCAACTGATACAGGCCATATGAGGTGATAAATCCCAGGAAGCTCTGGGCCTGGAAGTGAATACTCGAGTAGGTTATCCAGTTAAGTGTAGGGTAGCCGACATTGACCAATAACAGGGTGTCTGGTAGGACTGTCATGTTTACCACTGTCTCCAGATAGTTGTAGTGGTGCTCCTGGGTCATGGAGGGTTATCTGTAGCAGCTCACAGTTTGCATTGCAGTCATGGCTGATGTTAGCTGCACATGGATGATCACAGAGGTATTATGCTGCCCCACTAACTTGGAGGTGTAGGTATCCCCGATGAATATGGATACACCCCCTGCATGTCTGTGCCAGTCCATGTTCAGTGACTGAAATGTGTGTTATGGGTTGTAGTCTGGTAGTGCTGGTGTGCTCACAGGAGCCTTATACAGGTCCCAGCCACAGAACAGATGTAGATGCTGTCCATACTGAGGGGTGCTGTGAGTGTGTGCATGTTGTGAGTACTACCCCTGATGTTGAGTAGCCTAACCCTCATTGGTTCTGCTATTGTGCAGTTCATGGAGGTGAGATTCACCTCTGAGACCTGCCTAAAAATGGCACCATGTGGGTGCCAATAGCCTTGTCCAGCATTCCCACGCCTTAGGCTGACACATGCAAGTTGGTATGGCATTGTTGCAGGCATGTATCCCATCTGTGCTTGTATCCCATCTTTCCTGTAGGTAACCTACTGGTAAACAATACAAAGCCTGAAACCTATACATGTCCACTAGCTTCCAAGATAGGCTTTTGGAGTGATTATATATCAGTAGTCTGTATGCTATTGCTGTACTTAACTGTTGTCTGACTACATGGTGATTTTACACTGTATATTGTGATCAGAAAAGCCTGTATAATCACATATGATGTTGGAGATGGCCTGCACTGTAGAGGTTGACAGATAGGTAGTAGGCTATCTGCCCAAGGGCATTTAAAAGCATAGCTACAGTGTGGTGGCTTTACCTGTACCATTGATGAAGTAACTGAGCCTCTGTCAAGCATAGCCAATGAAGTGATTCCAGACAGAGTTGCTGGAAGCTGTTGAAGACTAGGGTGCTGTAGAGGGTGATAGGGGCACATAGTGATCTCAAAAGGGCATGTTAACATGACAACCCAACAGCATTCAATTTCCCCAACAGGTCTTGCAGCTATAAAACTGGAGTGGTTCCCCCACACCCTGGCTGTATGTTTCTGGGACACATGATCCCAGGGGTGTATATACTGTTGGCCAGTTACACATCAAGGTTTCCCCTGAAGTGTGTCAATGAGGGGCTATGCCAAATGTAATTAGGATGTTAATGTATAGTCTCTCAATTTATGTGTTATGTCGGCATTTTGAGAAGCTCACTGGGTGTGTGTGGCTCCGCCTGTTGTGTAGCCAAGCTTACACATAGGATTCATGGACATAGGAAATAGGCAGAAGGAACGTTAATGTCAATAGTGTAATGGCTACAGCATTTGCATAATATCTGTGCAGTCCTGGTTCAAATCGCAATAAAGTTAGAGATGATTTACATGAAACATAGTATACTTTAACCACAGCTTGCATATACAGGTAGTATTCCACAGAATAATAAACATTTGGAACACACACCCACTGAAATGTGCATTAATCACCCTTGCAATAACTGTGCCTGCTCTGAGAGGTAGAATGACCACTGCCAGGATTAGAACACGCAACCATGTACTCAGTCTTCACAATATCCTACCACTAAGCTACCTGAGATATACCAACAGCAGTTGTATATTCTGACAGGTTAAAACAGAAATGGGAGGAATGTGTGGAAATAGGAAAAACCGCCATGTACCCAATGAAAGGTGTATGCTAGATATATATATATATATATATATATATATATATATATATATATATATATATATATATATATATATAAATCAACATATATATATATATAGAGAGAGAGAGAGAGGGAGAGAGGTAGAGAGAGAGATATATATGTCAATATATGGAGATATACATATATATATATATGTAGATATATAGATAGGTTAACAACATCTACACAACCATGGAGGGACATATAAATGGGATACCTACCAAATACCGAATGCTTGACATACCGACGCACGTAATCACAAGGCTTAAAGACCAAAAGACAACAGTACTGAAACACCAGAAGTGCGAAGTTTAAAATCCTGATGTTAAGGGACATTTAGTTAATGCTTCTGGTGTTGTGGTTCAGGTAGGTTACTGTGTGTAAGTGTGTTTCTAAGGGCTGTTGGGTGTGTAAGTGTGTGTTCTGAGTGTGGTGTGCGTTCCTGGAGGACTGTAATGTGTGGGTGTGGGTTTGCTTTGTACGTCTAAACAAGCTTATATACTGGTGATATTGCTGACAGTACAAAAATATATACATGAACCAATTAGATCATTATAAAGGGCAATTCCATAAAAGGCACAGTTTCCTGCTTTCAGACAGATTCTTGTTTGTTCAGTATTTTTCCATTACTCACAGTTCAGAGTTCACAGTACTCAGTACATCTCAGTTTATACAAACTGTCACATACTCAATTCCTTTGAACACATGCTTTTAGACTGTTCATATTCTACAATCCCCCATTTGATGCTGTGTAAGCATCATCATTTAACCTGTCATACATTTGCCATAAATCTAGCATAACCATGCTAATAGTCTTTTCATCATTGAGAGACATTGTCATTTCATTATCTACAGTCATAGTTGCAGGCATATAAAACTTAGGCACTTTCTTCACAGTTTTTGAAGACATTAATTTCAAGATCAGTGCTTTGATTAGAAATAAGACAATAAAAGCAACAATTGCTAATACTGCAATTAACAAAATCAACTTCAACAGTCCACCTCCCCAACCTGAGAACAGGTTGGTTAACCAAGCCCGTGTTGAACTATCAGCCTCTTTGGCCTCTGAGAGTTTGGAAATTCTCTGAATCAGTTCAAGGTGACTTTCAATTTCGTGCTGATTGTCAGGAATAAACATACAGCACTCCTCCTGGATTAAAGCGCAAGTTCCTTCTTTCGCCTCTAGGGTGAAATCGAGGGCCATACGGTTTTGTAGTACTACACATCTCATAGCAGTCAGTTCATCGGTCACTAATTCTAAGGCAGAAAATGTAGCATTTCTCAAAATTTCGAGCAGTTTAGATAGGTTCTCAGTTCCCAAATTGATTTCACTCTTCCGTATGGCGGAATTATACCAGCCCATGATATGACATCATCACCCAAGTCCATATGGGACAGTCCTTTGGTACTAGCATGAGCTAAGTCATGATGACAGATCCATGAAGCATCAACTTGACCTACCGGATTGGCAGACTTCTTGACCTCTCGAATGTTCCGAATTTTTCCCTTAGGTAATGTAGATACATGTCAAATAGCTGGAACTAGGTAACCCAGGAAACAGCTGCCAGACCAGTTTCCTGGTAGCCATTTATATGCTTTTCTTCCACACACAAAATAACAGTTTTCTACTTTAATGGTGATATTGATAGACTTAAAGTGATTCCCAGTATTCTGCCGTCCTTCAAACATTTATCAGTAGACAGTTTCTATTTCCCGGGAAAAGTTAGCTATAAAGTTTTTAACAATTCTTAATATAGGTTAGAAATCTGTTACACATCCCCATGCAGTGCAGTTATATACCACTGTTTTGTTACAAAGGCTCCACCCTACTCTGGTTTTATCAAGTTTTTGAAAACACACAGTTCCATTTTGACAGACGGACAACTGTAATGCTACTTTCTATTTTGAAATATCTCTTGATGTGTCATAGATCAGATCCATCCAAGTTTCTTCAATCCCTAAAGGAACTATATTTAGCATCAATCCCCCATGAAACGTAGGGATGGCAGTGCAGATCCAGCAATTGGAGACATTAGGGGATGATGCATAAGTATATTTTATAGCTTGGTAGGTATTGAATGGTGGATGCCATGCAGTTCTTTTGGCATGAGGTGTTACTGTAGCAGAAAATAGAAATGGCCACAGTAGAAATATGAGAACAACAAAAGTAACCACCAAAATAGCTCTACAGTACTTTTGTGGAAATGGTGGTTTCAGTTGAATTGTGTTGGAATGGAGAAGTGTCCCGATTGGAGAAATGTCAGACATTGTCAGGTGCAGGGACAGTATGGCTTCGAGTTCAGGAAGCAATAGGTGGAGAATCTGGAGCTGTGAAAGGTAGAGGTGTCTGATCTTCAGAAGGGATGACTTTCTTAATGTGTGATATATGAATCCAGGTGGGTGAGCCTTGTAATCGTACTGCTGAAGATGTTGTCAATAGAACCAGGTAGGGCCCCTTCCAACGAGGTTGCAGTGCTGTTTTTCGGGAGAAAGACTTGACGTACACCCAATCGCCTGGTTGTAGTTCAGAAGACTTGAAAGGATCAGGGTTATGTTGTGCTGCTGCTACTTGGCAGTGATAACACTGTAAGAAAGAAACAAGAGAAGTGCAGTATACAATAACATCATGAGCAAACGCATTGTACTCAGAAAAGGGTGGTGGTGGAGTCATGGGCATGCGCATAGGACAGCCCATTAGGATTTCATGAGGAGAAAGACCTTTAGTAGGATGTACTTGAGCTCTCAAAGAGAGCAAAGCTAGCAGTAAGGCCTGTACCCAAGTGAGGCCTGTTTCAGTAGTAATTTTTGCTAGTCTAGTTTTCAGTGTTTGATTCATACATTCAATAATTCCAGATGCTTGCGGTCTATAGGGGCAATGAAAATTTAGAGTGATGCCCAACATAGTACACAGTGAGTCAATTAATTGAGCTGTAAAATGTGTTCCACGATCTGAATATATATGACAAGAAACACCAAATTGAGGTATAAATTCATAACAAAGTTTCTTAGCAACTGAGATAGCATCATTTTTCGCAGAAGGATAGGCTTCTAACCATCCAGAAAAAACATCAACAATAGTTAAAACATATTTAAAATGTGCACAAAGTGGTAATTCAATAAAATCCCATTGCAAAGCACAAAATGGTGCCAATGGTTTTGGTAAGGGTTGTGTGGGAGCCATTTGGAAATATTGTACTGTAAACAAATGGAACATGTGCTCACAAAGTGCTGTACAGAAGCAGAAAGCCTTGGGGCAAACCAATCCTTTTGGATTTGTTTTATTTAAGCTTGTACCCCAACATGGGCTGGCAAATGATAAGCTTTAATGAGGGAATTTAACATGGAGAAGGGGCAGACCAATTTGCCATCTGGATGTTGCCATATGAAATCAGAGCGTTTAAAACAATTTTGAGCCAGCCATGTTCTTCTTTCTGATTCTGAACCCTCATTCTGTAAAGCTTTTAGCACTGTTTCATGAAAAGTTTTCATAGATTGTAATGGCTGCAGAAAGTGACCCTGAACAGTTTGTAAGAAAGCAGCCTGTTTAGCAGCCCAGTCAACAAAATTATTGCCCTTACTTTTAAAAGTGTCATTGGATTGATGGGCTGTGCATTTAACAACAGCAATTTCAGAAGCTAACAATAAGTCTTGTAATAAATTATTGTTATAAAAATGTTTTTTAATGGGTGTTCCGGAGGATGTTAAGAACCCTCGTTCTTTCCATAAAATGCCAAAATCATGAATAACACCATGGGCATAACGGGAATCAGTATAAATAGTAACAGACTTGTCTTTAGCTAATTTACATGCGTGTGATAATGCCACTAATTCCACGGCCTGCGCACAGGTGCCTGTAGGTAATTGTGCTGATCGCCATACTTTAGTCAGTGTACAGACTGAACAAGCAGCTTGGAATTCTCCGGAGTTTATTGTTAAACAGGATCCATCAATGAAAATAACTAAATCAGGATTTTGCAAAGGAGTATCATACAAATTTAACCTAGGACAAAGAACAGAGTTAACCACAAGCACACAATCATGCGGTCCGTCCTCGTCTGAGGTTGGCATTAAAGAGGCAGGGTTTAGTGGTGGGCAGCGTTTAACTTGTAAAGTAGGATTTCTCATTAAACTTATCTCATACTTAGGCATGCATTTGAAAGATATTGTGTTTTAGTCTTGAGAAGCAAGGCTTGAACAGCATGTGGGACTGCTAATACAGTGTCATGTCCCAGGGTTAGTGGAGCTGCCATGTCTACCAAGATGGCAGCAGCTGCCACAGCCCATAAGCAAGCTGGGTAATCAGAAGCAACCAGATCCAATTGAGTGCTATAGCAAGCAATTGGTCGATATCCTCCAGTGTGTTGCTGGGTTAAGAGACCCAGAGCAGTCTTATTTCATTCGCAACAAAAGAAAACAAAAGGTTTGGAATAGTCCAGTAACCCTAAGGCAGGAGAATTTACCAAGGCTGTTATGATTGCCTGAAAAGCCTCATCATGGTGTGACGTTCAGGGTAGAGGGTCTGTAATGTCTTTTTTCAAGAGTTGCAACAGAGGGGCAGAAATTAACCCCACTCTCATATTGCGCATTCAAAGCAGAAAAGAAATGCATGCCACTTACCTTAAAACGACTGAAGGAGAGAAATTATAACTTTGTCAGATATATAAAAAAAAAAAATTTTTTTGTTCATAAAACTTTAGAAAGCAGACAGGGACAGAAAAATGAAAGAAATACTACAGAAACAGAAAAATCTGTTGTGGGCCCTTTAGCAGTATTTCGTTCAGTTCTCGACTGCTGCAGCTTGCTCTTAATTCAGATCCGAGTAAACGGCACAATTTGTTAAGTCATACATTACTTTAAGAATGAAGACAGATACAGTTCTTTCTCTCTTTCAGTGGCTTTTATTAACTACAGTACACACGTGTGGGAGCCTCATGGAAAGCACCAGGGAGACTCCCAGAACAAAGGAATAAACAAGCTTATATACTGGTGATATTGCTGACAGTACAAAAATATATAAATGAACCAATTAGATCATTATAAAGGGCAATTAACCAATCAAAGGTTTACCCGTAAACATAAGACAATTCACATCATCATATCTCTAGGCATAAAGAGAGAGTCGGATATACTTCCATAAAAGGCACAGTTTCCTGCTTTCAGGCAGACTCTTGTTTGTTCAGTATTTTTCCATTACTCACAGGTCAGAGTTCAAAGCACTCAGTACATCTCAGTTTACGTAAATACTGCATTCATGAACAGCTTGATATTAATCTTGTTATTATTATTACTTATTATTTTTGCTGTTAAATGAAACTTTAATTTCCAAGACTAGCTTGACAGATTTAACTAAATCCTAAATTATATTTGAAAACAAAAATAAAAGTGCAAAATTTTAAATGTTTTGAAATTATCTGATAACAACAACATTGCCTATTGCATCTAAAAAAACTAAAACCACTAGTTCAATAGTCATAACTATACTCCCACATGCCACCTGTTTCATTAGTGGTTTTTTTATTAAGTTTTAGAAAAGAAAGAAATAATGATGGTTTTTAGTTATCTGCTTCTTTAAAACTTAGAGCTGCAAAGCTTAAAAATTATCTTATTTTTTTCTTGTCACATTTTATTTTATTTAAGATAAATAAGAAAAAACAATTTATTTCATTCTGGTAGGTAGATAGGTATATTGTTACAATAAATAAATTAAAAGTAAAAGTTCAAGGAACACCACTACATATCTAGATACTTCTAGATACTTCAAGAATAATATCTATGTACAAATTTTATAGTACTAATTTCCCTTATTTTTTATAATATTATTCAAATGCGATATATATACATATACAATTTTCAATATATTATAAGTTTTCAGTGTTATATGGATTTTGTTATATAACAAAATGGTCATGGTTAACTTATTTAACAACATGGTATTTAAATATAAGTTTTTTTAATAATTAACCAAGTTGTTGATATTGATTGGTTGATTTGAATTTTTATCTGGTAGGGAGAGTATAAAGCACAACTGTTCTTATTGTGAAGTGATATGTTGATAAAGTTGAAGACGAAAACGTGCTGTTGTTTGCGTTATATATTAAATCTTTTTTTAAGTAACACCAATTGTCTGCTCTTCTCTTGGACCTGGATTTATTTGGGCTCGGTGGCTGTGGTGTTGTTTTTTCTATTAGTTTATTTTTTGCCACTTGTTGCTTTTTTTATATTCTTAATAATCTTTTCTGAGAAGAAAAGTTAGATATTGGGTGGCAGTTTTTTGCAGCACAAAGATCACACAGATCAAAAACAATTTTGTGAAGGTAAGGTAAGTTGAACCTCTTTAAGTACAAATTAAAAAAAACACCCCTTCATCAAGAAAGATCATATGATTTATAAAATGCCTGAGACTATTATAAGCAAGCTTCAACTGGGCTGGTGGGTCAAGGATAAGGCCAACATTTGGTTACACTTACTAGTGAAAACACTTTCAATTTTGCCTCATAGATGACAGTCTCTACAACTGGAAGACCATTTAACTCAATGGAAAGGACCGCAGGGGAATACGCCTTACTAAGGCAGGCTTATCTTGGAAGAGCTCTACAGTCTTCTCATATTCAGTGGAAGTAAAGACCTTCCCCAGTATTAGACAAGCTGGACGGTGCAGCCAATCTATGGTGTTGAAGAAATGAACTAGATGAAGTGATATCAGACATGAACAACTGCAGGCCCAGCCGGGTTGTAATGAACATTGCAACAGAGTCAATTACTACAACAAAAGTAGAAAATACAATACAATTACAAAACAACTAGTGTTACAACAATTATGTATTGAACATTGTACATAAATTCTCTAGCAATTTAGTTTATCAAAAAGTTGTGGTGTAAATGGAGATAAAGCAACTTGGATACTTCATCAATAGAAAACGAATATGTAGAGCAATATTAAGAAAGTATATGGGGAGTCCAATGCTAATGAGGGAAGTAAATATGGAAGGAATTAAAAGGGGTTGAAAAATTATATGCATATTTACAGAGTGTTTGCTATTTCATGTTTAATGAGGAATACAAGGTATTAATGTAAAAAGTAATGCTCAGATGCACAAGGTGATTTGATTAATGTGACATAATCTGTCATATAGCTACATATAAATGTCTCTTTTGGAAATTGTTAGCGTTGGCATAGAAAGTTAGATTACTCTGTCATTTCAATTATATACTGAGGTAGGAAATGCCATAGTTTGGAAACTGGGACTGCTGTGGTTAATGCAGTGAAGATTAGAGGCAGGTGTTTGGAGTGGAGATCCTGCTTTAGCATGGGATCCGAGGTTGCAGTGTGGGGTGGTTGCCATGAGTTTTATGGTGAGTGGCAGTGGGGTGTCTTGGTTAAGCAATCTAAAAATAGGGTGAATAAGAGGAAACTTGAGATGCCTTCTACAAGTAGTCATTTGTCTTTTGATAGAGTAACACAGTGATGCTCCATGCATGCACAGCTGGTGATGAGGTGAAAGATTTTATCACAGGCTGAATGAAGTATTGCTGCACATTTGTGTGAGGCTTTGGCAAAAAGTGGTAAACTATATTCCACTTGGATGAGTAGGACACCTTTATCAATGGCAGTGATGTGAGGAGAAGATAGATATTGGGGTATTTTTGTGCCCAGATTAGCAAGTAGTTGATCTTATACCTATGTTTTTAAATGTGTTCCTGATTGATTGTTCAAGTCAAATTCCTAGATATCTAAAGGCTGTTACAGTTTCTCTGTGGTGTTTTAGAGAATGTTGCTAGTCATTTTTTAGTGTTGAAGATCATAGCTTGTTTGTGTAATTTAGTAAGAGTTGTCTAGTTGTGAGCTATTTACTTAAATACAGTAGGTCTAATTGCAGTTGATATTGTATGTCTAGGTGATTTGGACTTGATTTGTAGATCACCATGTCATTAGCATATAATCAGAGTTTAAGCTAATGCAGAGCAAGTGGAATTTTGTTTATGAAAATGGAGAAGTACAGAGGAGCCAGTTATGAGACTCAAGGGACACTGGAGTATGTGTGGGCAAGTATGACAGGGACAAGTTGATTTTTACTTGAAACATTCATTAGGTGAGAACATTTTGGATCCATTTTATGGCCTGTGGACCGATTACATTATCCAACAGGTGAGTTAGTAAGATGAAGAGGCTACCAATGTCACAAGCCCAAGTTAATCATTGAAGATCATACTTGATAGGCATCCACTTTCCATGCTGCAGAGAATGTGGTCGTTTATAGACCATAGAGTATCAGAGTGCTTTTCCTGAGTCAGAATCCATGGTCTTTATAGAGAGTAAGTGATTTCTTTGGATGATGATGGTAATGCTCAATACTTTTTTCTAGAATTTTGTTCAATGTTGGCAGTATTGAGATTGGTTCAAATGATTGTTTTTTGAATTGTTGACACTGGCCTTAGTTAGGCAGACATTTGGATGGAGGGCATTGTGTTTGTTGCTAGGGAAGGGTTATACATGTGGGCTAAAGATATGAGTGGTGTATAAACCATGGATAGAGAGAGAGACAGTAGGAAAGTCAGGTTGCATTTGCACCAGAAATGTTGTTCTATTGTTCTATTGATGATAAGACATGGTATCTATTCTGGGGGGCTTAGTCCAATGTGGAATGTGGAGAAGTGTTTTAATGGAGGTGAGAGTAGGTTGGAGAATTCATTGAGAATCACTGTTGGAGAGAGAATGGTGCATTTTCAAGTTATGCAGCCATGGGTGAGGGTGGGCTGGGGCCCTACCTATTATGTTGGCTGAGTGCAGGGTGGAGGTTTCCCTCTAAGACATTTGTATGGCTTTATGCCATCAGTTTTCCTATTTAGTGATACTCTGTAGAAGTGGTGAAAATGTTCCTAGTTAATGTTGATGGATCGTATTTCTAGATTTGCCAGGCTTCATTATGAAGTTGCACTAGTATTATAAGTTATTTGGTTATCCAGTTTGTATTAGTGTGTTTTACATCTTTGGTAATTAAGGGAAAGTGAGCATTGTTTTAGGGAGAGGAGAACGTTTTTTGAATTGTATTGTGGCTGTGTTTGCATCTGTAAGTTTGAGTATAGAAGACTAGTCTACATTTTCAGTAAGAAGAAAGTTTGCAGTGGTTGCTTGAAGATTTTGGCCTAAATAAAATCAATTTTGGGGTGTATTTTATTTTGAATTTTCCAATGTGGTTATAGTGACTGGTAAGAAAAGCACTTGTTTGGTCGTACCTCTGGCATTAAATGTGATGCCTGTATGAGTGCTGTTGTTTTGATGTGGTACATCACTGAAGAATGACTGGACTGGACATTGCCCATTGCTGGCGAGATTATTAAGAAGGTGAAGATGTTGAAGAAAACTAGTGGTAATGTTATAGGAATTAAAGTCATTAATATGGTTGAGTTGTAGCAGAAATGGTTATCATGGAGGAAAAACAGATGGGCTATTTGGCTGAGAGATGGTATGACGTTTATGTTTCATATGCTAGTGGTTGGATTGGAGATAAGTGAATTGGTTTGCAATTATGTATTTTTGTGGAGGAAGGAGAAAATTGTTTGTTTTGCATTTGGAGATGGAATTGGAAAGGATGTGCATGTTAGTGGCAATTTGCTGATCTCTAAGTGGGTGAAGTTAGGCTGTGTCAAGGAATCTTTAAACTGCAGATAATTGGCATGGCTGGGAACTTGGAGGTGGGAGAAAAATGGGTAACAGTTGCCACAGTAATGGCAGGCAATCAGACTGAGCATGTAAATAATGATCAGTGTCTTAAAAAATCAAGATCATTATGGAGGAATCCTCTGAATTGGTAAGTGAGGTGACTACTATTTCACTGCAGGGCTTTCTTTAATACAGCCTATGGAGTTAGATATAATAAGCTACCATAATGTTTGTACTAGAGGCTACAGATGCTTATGGAAATATTCTTGTTGCACCTGGAGAAGGGGTTTCTTCTAACAATAGAAATTAACTAGTACATATTTAGATGTTTCTTGATTAATTGTAGGACTTCAATATTTCTAAAAGCTTATTTTTAAATCACTGGCATCTTTAAGGAGTTGATCCAATAAAGACACTTTTAGTACTGCAATATATTCTTAAATTCTTATCCTGGTTCTCTTTGATACTAGATTACCAAATTGGGAGAGAAGCCAAAGTCTAAAGAATACAACCTAATACAAGAATCTGAAGAAAATTCTTGAGGAAAGCAAAATTTGTAGAAAGTATAAGGCAACTTAATTTCTCCAAATTGCAACCATCTTTGGTATGGTAAAGGAAAGACTAGAAAATCTGTGAACTCTTGCATAAATGCAACAATACATTTAGGTGGATTACATATAAGGAAAAATTGCAATTTGCTCTAGCCCATATGCATACTCGAAAGAAGCTGTGAATCTTTTATATGACATATCTCAAATATTGATGTAAAAGAGATGACTAGTCTACTGTCAATATTATACCTCTGAGATATTGTATAATGGGAAAACTTTATGGAATGTATGTTAATACTTGGAAGCTAAGTTCATGTCAACTCATATATCCAATATAAATGACAGCTGAGGCTCCTACAACTTGCTAGCCTGAGACAATATTAGGCTGGATGCATAGCAACCAGGTTTTGAACAGCAACACTCAAAGGTGGGGCTTGCGGGGAGCTGGACTTATCAGGCTGACAAAGATGGAAAAAATAAGGCCATTAAATATCTGGTCTAAAGTATGGATGTTAATGAGAAGCATCTACCATGCCCTATACTCCTAAACACCCTGCCCAGTTACTCTGAGAAAAACCCAGACTTTTGTGCATTGTAAGTGGGTATTATTAAATATCTATAAGGAAATAGGAAGGTCTGTATCACAGCTGAATCATAGAGTGACTCAAGTAACACACAACAGATTTAAACAAATTAGAGTAACAGAATGTGACGGTCAGCACCTATGGGTTCTAACTCACAGACCTCTGCACTCAGTATCTCAATATGCAATAGAAACAGAAGAATGAGGTTTGACTCCTGTCATTAGTATCCAATAAAATACAAGGGGCAGTTTCCTCCTAAGGATATATGTTAAATGTGCACTGCTGCCTTAGGTAATAACCAAGTCCTGCAATATCCAGGTAAGGTCCATATTGCCCTTCTACATATCTGTTATAGTCACCCACTTAACAGTATTTCTCCTGCCTCAGTTCAATCCCAGTGTCTTTCTGTGCCACCTCACCAACAATGTATGTATGTATGTATGTATGTATGTATGTATGTATGTATGCATGCATTTATTTATTTATTTTTCTTTGTTAACCAGGAAAGTCTGACTAGGATAGATACCCTTTATCACCGGAGGCCCTGGGAGAAAAGCTCCAATATTTGCATATGTAGACATTATACAGTATATTTTCATTTTCTAAAGAATACACAAACCATGGCAATGCAGGAACAATGCAGGAACAGGAAAAGTCAGCACCATATATTTGGATCTGAAGAAGTCCCACAATTGTTTGAAGGAAAGTGATTATGTTTACTGTAGTATGCGATTTTAATTGTTTAACCCATTGAATAAAACATTTGGAATATATGGCCCAGACATTTCCTGTTCCTGCACTGCCGTGGTTTGTGTATTCTTTAGTTTAACCCATTGAATAAAACATTTGGAATATATGGCCCAGACATTTCCTGTTCCTGCACTGCCGTGGTTTGTGTATTCTTTAGTTTAACCCATTGAATAAAACATTTGGAATATATGGCCCAGACATTTCCTGTTCCTGCACTGCCGTGGTTTGTGTAACCCATTGAATAAAACATTTGGAATATATGGCCCAGACATTTCCTGTTCCTGCACCGCCGTGGTTTGTGTAACCCATTGAATAAAACATTTGGAATATATGGCCCAGACATTTCCTGTTCCTGCACCGCCGTGGTTTGTGTAACCCATTGAATAAAACATTTGGAATATATGGCCCAGACATTTCCTGCTCCTGCACCGTGGTTTGTGTAACCCATTGAATAAAACATTTGGAATATATGGCCCAGACATTTCCTGTTCCTGCACCGCCATGGTTTGTGTAACCCATTGAATAAAACATTTGGAATATATGGCCCAGACATTTCCTGTTCCTGCACTGCCGTGGTTTGTGTAACCCATTGAATAAAACATTTGGAATATATGGCCCAGACATTTCCTGTTCCTGCACTGCCGTGGTTTGTGCATTCTTTAGTTGCTCTTTTCCCCATTTTTTGCTCATATTTTTCATTTTCCACATTGTGTACAATATTTTCATATAGATTACATATGCATTTTTGCATGCATAATTAGCTGTAATAGATAATTAATGCTAACCTTACACTATACAATTTGAGACTATAGGAAGAAAAGAAAATAAAAGATAGCCATGCATTTATATAAAGTTATAGCAGACAAAAATGCAACAAAGAGCAAGGTAAGACAAAGTGTGATATTTAGATTGAAATTAGTAAGTCATGGTATGATGAAGAAGAGGGAGGATTAAGTAGAAATAGGTAGTTAAGAAATATAATCAGTTAAATGTTTACAGTAGTAGAAAAACGAGAAGGCTTGACAATCACCATATGGTAATTTAGTACAGAGCAGCTATCATTTTGTCAGAGGTATTGCAGCTTGTATTTATTTCTGGATTGGAAATTATCCAAGTGTAGAGCAAGAGCAAAGCCAAGTGTCTTACAAAGATTGTTTTAGTAGTCTTTAAAGCATTTGTTGTTTTCTTTAAGCCTTAACTCTAATGGGATGGAATGACACAGTTTTGAGACACAGTGAGAATACAGTGAGTATCAGGCAGAATTTTCTGAGTTTCTTACAACTAGGAGAGAGTCTGTTGTTGCTGTATGGTAGTCACATGCCTTTTAGAGAGATGGAACTATCTGCCTTGTAGATAAGTTTGTGGGCAGTAGTGAGGTGAGAGTAGGTTAGCTGATTTGGAAGTTCTACCCAATTTTATTCCTTTAGGATATTGCAATGGTGGGATTTATGAGATGAATATGTGGTGAATCTTGCCATTTTATTACAGCATGCATTAAGTCTGGACTTGAGTTTTTTTTTAAGATTAGTGAAGATAGGTGATGCGTACAACAAAAATGGGAGGAGGTAGGTTGCTGCTATGGAGTTTCTTGCGAATATTATAAGATATCAATTTGCTCTATATAGAGAACCTATTTTGTGTGTGTATTTTTGACACTTTGGAGAATATATTGGTTGTATATGAATTTACCATCTATGAGCACTCCAAGTAATTTGGCTTTTGCCCCAGTTTTGTATTGTCAGATGAGATGAGATGATATGGAAATTGTGTTTTTGAGCATTAAATTGTTTCAGTATAAAAAGCATTAATTTTGTCTGTTTGGCATTTTGTAGTAAGTCTGCAGTCCCAAGCCAAGATTTGACAAAGGAAAAAGTCTCTTGGGAGATTTTCCTGGATGATTAGTAGTGTTAAGGCAGGAAAATGAGGGTTGCATCATCTGCACACTGAACTATATTTGCTTTTTGTAGTGTAATGGAGTAAGTGGACCCAGTATTGATCCCAGTGGAACTTCAACTGTGACTCCAGTTTACTGATTGCTGTCTATTTGTGAAACAGCTATGAAACTAAGTGAGAGATGATTAACTTAGACCTAGGGAAGAGAGTTCATTGAGAAGTTTTTGATGAGAAACTGTGTCAAAGGCCTTTGACAGACCCCCCAAAAAAGTGCTGATTCTAGGCTGCTATTAATTTTGCTGTGGTTAATAGCTTTAGTAAAGCTAATAAGAGCAGTAATTGTGCTATGATTGGGGTGGAAGCTGTGTTGGGTCATGGAGAAAAGATTATTTTGGATAAGATATTTGAAGAGCTGGTTGTGGATACATTTTTCTAATATTTTTGATACCACTGGTGGTACAGCTATGGGACTATATTTGGCTAGGTCAGTTGCATTTACACCTTTGTGGAGTGGAATTATGAAAGATTTCTCCCATATGGTTGGGACATGATTTGCTGTTAGGACCAATTAATTAGTATAGAAACAGGGAAGGCTATAGCTTCAGAAGTGAGTTTTAGGTAATCTCTTGGTAGGTTGTCTGCTGCTAAGGTTGTTGGCTTGAGTTTTTGTAAGTATTTTTTATGATACTAGTTAGAACTGGTTGGGAAAGGGAGGATATAGTATTGTTATTAGATGAGATTGGGATACTTAAGATGGCATGAGAACTTTGTTTAGTAAAAGAGAGTATTCAGTTTATAAAGTGGGAGTTGAACTGGGTGGCTATATTGTCTGGGTTGTTTCTGATTTTGGTATGGGAGTTGATGTTTGGCCAGGGTGTAGTAGTTTGTATATGGAGGACCAACATAGCTTGGGATTGTTTTGGTGTGTTGACTGAAGGTTAGTGAAATATGATTTTTTATCATTGTTTATTAATGTTTTCCAAGATTTCTTAAATATCTAAAGTGTTGGTAGTTGGATTACGTTTTGTTTTTGGACAAAATGTTCCATGTTTTGTCTCTTTGAAAATGTGTTTGCCTGGTGCCTGTTGTGAACCAGGCTGCAGGGGTTTGACCTGACTTTCTTAGTTCTGAGTGATGCGTGGCTACTGAGGATGTTCAGGAAGGTATACATGAAATGAGTTTCAGCATCATCTAGTGACATGGTCTTTAGGATATTCCAGTTCTAGAGTTTGATTGTGAAGATGAAGTCAGCTTTAATTAAAGTATTTTATATTGTTCACCTGTTTGTAGGGTACCTATTTGCATATCTTAGGATGGTTTCTGATAGCACAAGTTAGTAGATGGTCACTGATGCTGACAGCAAGGCAACCAGAAGATTTTATGTTATTTGGTTTGTTTGTAAGAATCTAGTCTAAGATGTATTCCTTATTTGTGTGTTTATGTATCCTGTTTACATCTTTTATTATTTCTGAAAAAAAATAAAATAAATAAATAGATTCATTAATAGGGTGTCTGTCTCTTTTGGGTCTCAGTTTATTAAAGGTTACCCATTATAATGTTTTCATGGGGTTTACATTTATATAGTCAGTGCAGAAGTTTTTCTGCTGTGTTATTATTTTGTCTAGTGGGATGTAAGTCCACTGATGCAGATGGCATTTCTGTTAAGTATGAGATGTGCTATGAGGTATTCTGTATTGTTAAACGTGGGTAAAGGATATGGATAAAGGGTAAGTTTTATGGGTTTTTTGTATATAATTCCTACTACTCCGCCTTGTGTAGCTGTTTTGACAATTCTGCAAATGTTATAAACTTGAGGTAGAATTTCTTTGTCTTTTACATGATGTACAGCTATATCAGGATTATAAAATGCTTGATTGGAATTCTTGGAGTTTATTGCAAATTCATTTATTCATAGATTTTTTTACTAGGCTAACAACATGGGGTAGGGGCTTTCTAAGCATATCTAAGTTTTCCTGAAAGAATAATGATGTCTTATAGCCTGAATAGGACAATGAGTGCCAGGCATTTATAAGCTACCTCTATCCATAAGGGACATGGTTGCCAGGCCTGATGTAAATTTCCTCTTCCACTGGTCTATGTTGCTTTAAATCGGGTAATAGACAAAGTCAGCTTCTTATGGATGGGAAGCTTGTTCTATAAGAGAGGCAATCTCTATGACACATAGCTGTTAGTCCAGCATGTTCTGTATAAGTCACAGACAAAATTCAGGTCCCTAGACTTTGTATTTCTCGTTCTCTTTGACTTGCAAATATATAAGAGATTCATATGTGTGGGGTTTGCAGATTCATTGTAAGCCAGCCATAGGTCACCCCTCAACACTCTATAGGAGAATGAGTAGAGGAAAGGGCTTTAAGGCACTCTGCATTATGCAGGTTTGTTACTCCATGTATTCTTTTTGTAAGGAACTGCTGAGTTTCCTCTAATTGCTGCATATGCCTGGTTAGGTACATACCAAAGGCAGTATTGTATTCTATGATTGGTCTAATAAGGGCAGAGTGCAGTAGGATAATAAACTCTTTTGACCTACCACCATGATGCAATGCCCTTACTTATAAGTTGCACAACATAACAGTATTTCCTCACCACTGTGGCCATGTGTTGGTCAAAGGTAAGGCTACTGTCTACATGCACACCCAGATCCATGACCACTGGGTCAACTATGTAGTTATTAGCATTTGTTTAAGACCATGGCTTTGGCACTATTTGTTAGTCAGAGGTAGACCTTCTTGAAGAATACTAGTGTCTGCAGGTGAGTTGATGATAACCCCCAGCTTGCAATAATCTGCAAACTTATTCAGCCATAAACCTTCAGCATTTGCTTCTATTTTAGAGAAATAGATGCCAGAAAGGAGCAGCCCAGCATGGAGCCCTGGGTGACTCTGCTAGTAACTGGTCTCTTAGTGTAGGTGGCCTCATCTATTTTGACCTCCTGGGTCCTATCAATGAGCTAGTTTGCTATCCACTGAGTGATCAAAGGGTTTATACCTAAATTAGCGAGCTTGTCTATAATGCTTGAGTAGGGTATTGTATCAAAAACCTTTTCCAGGTTGAAGTAATCTGTGTAGACAGTCTTACCTTTATTCAGTACTTTGGTGACCCTCTCAAAAAAGTCCAAAATGCTTCTGAGATTAATATTAAGTAGTGGTATATCAAATTTGTTTGTAGCTAGAGATGTTCAGCTTGGAAAAGATAATGATAGAGTTTGTGACATAGTAGTAGGGACTGGGTTTGGATGGATGTCTCTACTGAGTTTCAGATGAGCAGTTGAGTGATAGAGATGGAAATACCATTTAGATTTGAATTTATTTATAAGGTGGTGGTGTATTGTTTTCAGGTTAGTTTTTACGTGTTTGTAGCTAAAGAGTTTGGAGGGATTTGGCATGTGTATTTGCAATGAAATGAAAAAGGAGGGCACTGTTGTGAGTAGTATATGGTGGTGGGGGTTGTGGGTGATTTACTATTGGGAGAGATGCAGGTTTGATACTTTTATCATGTGTATATGTGTGGTGAGGAGTACTAGAGAGATTAGGTGGAAATATTTTGTTGTTGTGTGGTGTATTACATGCAGGGTTTGTTGGAGTTTTTGTGAGATACCAATGAGATGTGAGTGACTGATGGGTAAAAGTATCTAGAAGTAGTTTTGTTTTGTTTTGTTTAGAGAAAGCTCTAGATGGTGGCAAGATAGGAGGCTGCGTGTAAGTAAAGGAAAGTGTGGGTAGAGTTGTCAGGGGTTTGTATGCACAGATTGGATGTGGAAGAAGTGTGGATGGAGTTAGTTTGGTTTAAATTTAGTTGCAGTGGGTATGGGTGGGAATTGATGTAAGGTAGGGGAGTGTAGTGGAGCCCTGACAAAATGAGAGACAATGGAGTGGGCCCCCACATAGAGGTTTGTATTTTCAAGAGAAAGTATTAATGGAGCTGCGTTTAGAAGTAAGATGAGGTTATTAAAGCAATTTTACAGAGATTAAGCTACCATAAGCAAAGTTTATTTTGTGCCAGTGTTTCTGATGATAAAGAAAATATCACCAGACAGTACCATGTTCACCAGTATATTGAGGCAAACTATCTTACTAAGCTTGATTTAAGTTAGGAGATGGACTTTTACATAAGATGGGTTTTTTCCTGTGGACTGTAAAATGGAGAGTAACATAAGTGTATTTTTGATGACTTCCCAGCTAGTATAAGATGTTAGTATTAAAAATTAGGGGGCTTAACCAATACTTTTTACTACTGTTTATTTGCAGGATATGCTATTGTTAGTTAACTAACTATTGGATGGAAGAAAGTTATATTGATTTAGTTTTAGTAGAAGGGCTGCAGCCCTCTAGTAGTGTGCACACTGTAAGACAGCTAGATACATTAAACAAACACAGAGTAGATCAGTAGCTTATGATTATGAGCTGAAATATTAATCATACATTAAATGCTCTTTTCCTATTCGGGGTGGTTCTTGGTTGTAGATGACTGGTCTCTCTGAGTATACTGACAACGTTCTCAGGAAGATGGATGGTGATGCACTATACAAATATTTAGTTTTACTGTTTACAGCTACAAGAGAAGAAAATAGGCAGTGTAAGACATAGTTAGCAGGGGAAGGGAGAAACATTAAAGTTAAAATGTTCTTAATACTGAAAAGAGGTGTAGAGGTTAAGAAAATGCACACAAATAAGTTTTACAAGAGCTTTTTTGTGAATTATTTTGAGCACACTCGAACACACAGACATCCACATGTGCGCACGCAAAAACACACAAACGCATGCACATGCACAGACACACACACACACACACACACACACACACACACACACACACACACACACACACACACACACACACACACACACACACACACACACACACACACACACACACACACACACACACACAAAAACACAAGTAAGTAAAAGTAAATATGCAATCAATAAAAGCTTTTATGAGAAACTAAAAATAAAACCTTCAACAATGATAGCAGATGATCATAAAAATATTTCTAATATTTAATCTAAAATCTGTCTACCTGGCTAAAAGATACACTGTGGGGATTTCATGAAGATTACTACAATGTTGTGTATATCTTGTGGTAACTTTTTGAATTCATAGACAGCCCTACCACAATGCTTTTACTATCTGCTCATTCAGAAATTCTAATCAAAGTGCACATGATGTGTACACCTCATGGTAACTTTTATGCTCTACCCACTGTTCTTTATTGTTTCTGACTTTTTATTCTAGAATGGAATACTTATCAGCTCCTTACATGCAGTAGCTCTATCCCAATGATATCTTTCTGCAGTAGTTTGTTAACCCATGTGGATTAACAGACATTTCCTATAATAAACTCCTCAGAACAGGATTTTCTGTGGTTTTAATTTTAATGTTAAGAGCTGCCCTTCCTGTTTACATAGTTACTTGTCCAAAGAAAAAGGGTAAAATTCTGCAAGCCAGAGTCCAAATAAGGAAATCATCATGTGACCTAGTGCAATATTCAGTTCCACTACAGCTGGCTAGACTTAAATTCTTTGAGTGTTAGTTGACCACAGGGAAAAGAAAACACTGAAAAGCATAAGGTCGATTGTTGTGCTTCATAAAAAATCATTGTCAGTGGGATTTGTAAGTATGCACTGCTAATGGTTCACTTTATTTTGGAGACTTCTCCCTTCTACATGTTGGTGTGACTGTGGAGCTGGTATAGATATAAATATGTTTGTGTGTGGGTGGGGGAGCAAAATATATCTCTTTTTTATTGGTTTCCATTTTCTAGTGTTTTGGATTGTCAGTACTGTAAAAGTTGAAGATCTGTAGTAAAATTACCTCCAAGCAGTTTCAGCAATACTGTACCCATTTGCACAGTTAAGAATGATCAAGGCTTAGTTAAACTATAACACATTTTTACAAAATGCCAAATACAGTTGGCATTTTCCTTTTGAAAGGAAGTTAACTTTTTTCCGGTTTATTATGGTCTTCCACAGCCATTAATATTAAAGAAGTAAAGCTGCAAAGAAATTGTTTTCAGTAGCCATTTCCAATACAGAAAAAAATATATTATGTTGTAATTAATGAAACGTAATACAGTAAGCAGAGACACAAATATTCAACTTTGATTCAGAGTAAATTGGCTACAGAAATATCACAAGACCAAATTAAATGTGAATGTTAAATATACCCCAGGATTTAATAAAGTCCATGTTCGTGGTCACAGTTCCCCCTTGGCAGCATGCCATGCATATTAATGATGGTGCATTGCCAAGGGAGAGCGGAGGAACACAGTTATTGAATCAGTGTAAGGAGAGGTGTAGTGCTAACCATGGCTGCAAATGTGTATGTGATTCCCTGCGATGTCCTTTGTTTTATTTTTATTGTTTTCCTTTGTTTTATTTTTAATTAACAAAAAAAAAAAAAAAGCTTGTTTGCACGGTGCGGAATGCACAATGCCATGCTGCACTCAGATATAAGATAGGAGATGGCTGCCAGATATCTAAAAATAGAAACCAGATGTAATTAATTATTTATTTAAAGATGTGTTTAAGCATGTCTAAACATGTTTGCATGGCACGGTGTGGTGCTCAGCACTGCTTATACGTAGCTCAGTGAGATATATGAAGGTATTCCAAATTTCTTACTATCCTTGTAGCTAAATGGGTAGAGTTATGGCTTCATGTGCAGTAGGTCCAGGGTTTGAATACATGGAAGGGAAAATATGTATTTAATTTTGATATACATATTATGCATTTTTTTTTATAAACCATGACCCAGCTGTGCTCTGCTAAGCTCTGCTCAACTATGCTTAGACCTGCTAAGTGCCGCATAAACATGATAACAGCTGCCAATGTTTGTATGCTGCTTGGCTCTGCTTGGCTCATTTACATGGTGCTAAGCAGCGCTGCACTTTTTTGAATGTTGCCCAATGATGTGTAAGGGTGGGAAAACAGCCTATATTAAGCCAATAGGCAAGAATGCAACAGAATCCATTAGAGTTCTTTCACTGGCAGTATATTATGGCTGGTGGTGGTGAAGGTGCTGACTTTTGGGCACAGCGTTGGGGCATTCTGGAGTCCAGGGTCATGGTTGGGCTCCTTGTGCAAAAGCATGCTGACAGGCTGCTGCAGGGTGGTTTCCAGGGTTCAGAGTGTAAGGCAGAGGCCTGGGACCAGCTGGCCAGAGAACCCATCAGTGTTACTGGTACCCCCCTTACAGATGAGCAGTGTCACCACCACCATGATAACCTGAAAAGAAGGAAGAGGGGACTCTTGGACACCTGGGTCAAAAAAGCAAGGGCAGGGAATGCCCCGCAAGTATGTAAGCACTTTTTTCTCTATTTTAACAATATGTACTCTGAATGTCTGCAAAACTGGTATGCATAATGGTGTGCTTCTTTCCCAACAGCTGCAGCTGAGAGGGCTCAATGTTGAGTTGCATGCAGGGTGCTTGTCCAGGTTGTGTGGTGAGTGTGGTGAGTATGGATGCATTATGCTAACTGTAGTGAAATAAGCAAGAAAGAGTAAAGTACCAACTGCAATAAAGTATATACAGTAAAGTTTGTAGTGCAATAAATGTGGACTTTAGAGCTGCAGTGCAATATATGAATAATGCCAATTGTAGTGCAATAAAAACAAGAAACAATACCAACAACTGCATTAAAGTATATGCAGTAAAGTTTGTAGTGCAATAAATGTGGAATTAGTGCTGTATTGCAATAAATGGATGATGTCAGCTGTACTGCAATAAAAACATGAAACAATACCAGTAACTGCATTAAAGAATATACAACAAAGTTTGTAATGCAATGATGTGGAATTAGAGCTGTATTGCAATAAATGAATAATGCCAACTATAGTGCAATAAAAACATGAAACAATACCAATAACACCAAGGAAAATGGTGTACATCAGGATTGTGTTGCTATAACCATTGCAATAGAGCTGTATGCATTGAGGCTGTAAGGTAAGGAGCTGCAGTCAAGTATAACACTGTAATAGCTGTAGAATGCAAATCTAATGGCTGCAAATTGTATTGGTTAACTCATATAAGTACTGTTCAAGGCTGTCTCTAGGCCAATATTGGTCACATAATGCTCTGTTATCCACAGACCTCAGGTAATAAAGGTATATGGGTGAGGTAGCCCACTCCCTGAGCTGATATTGTTTGTTGACTTCACAGATACGATACTGAAATATAGTTTACCCACTATCTGCGTTATGCTTGCATTTCATGCATGTGCGATCTACTGTCACTGCAGTCTAGTATAACACTGTAGTAGTACTACAAGGTCATATTTTGGTTCCAGGTGAGCTGTAGGCAAATATCAGTCAGTCAGTAATTATCAGTGACTCAGTAGCTCAGTTTGTAAAATGCTCTGTATATATTACATTTTGCCACACACAGTCCAGGGTTCGAATCCAGTGGTATGTAGCAGTAAATATTATAGTAGCAGTCACATAATGCTCACAATTTCTATCTCGACAGGAACTACAGGTAATTGGGTGAGATAGTCCATATTATGAGTAGATAATTGTGTGTTTAGATGTCACAGATTGTAAAAATCATTAGCAAGAATGTGTTCATCAACAATGTTCACTCAGAAATAAAATGTGTAATCCCGATATGGCTGTATGCCTGGAGTGTATGTTAAAATTGCTGCAGTCAATTAATACATTTTATGCAGATGTCCCCTGCAGTCACTGCTATTGGGTTCTATTCCCATGCCTGCCAACCAAGGCATGACAGCTGTTTACTGTCTGTACTGTACACATACATGTCTCTAAAGTGTCACAATTTCGCGTTAAGTAATTAATAGTGCATAATCCGTCTATCACAGGATTACCATGGAAATAATTACCTAGATTGCAAAGTGTCACCAAATCAGCCCACAGAACACCTTGGTAGTTATATAGGTCCACCTGATGTGCAAGTGTTCTGTGTAGTTGTGTATCCGCAGTTGTGTCCCATGCAAATAGCTTGAGAGGTATGTACATGCTACATCAGCAATAGGAGACTTGTAGTCACTGTACACATAAACAAAATACAGACATGTAGAGTAGACAGTAGTACTGTGGTCAAGGAAATAACTGAAAATGTTACTAATGGACTGTTTTTCTTTCTCTCCCCACCCCTTATCTTCATTTATGTCTTATTGTTATTCATTGGTTATGGTTTACTATTAACATAGGTTGTTACATTAATAGTATTTTCAGACATTTGTTTTATTATTGTTATGTATTATAATGGCTGCATATTAACATATCTTGTTAAACTACCTATTTTGCTGGCATTATGCTGTAACTGTTACTGGCATGCTGTTAACATACTGACTGTTCTGTTATTTATTGTTGTGTTTCACATAATATCCATTGATATATGCAATTGGGTTTTTCCAATGTTCTGCCCTGCTGTTATTACTAACAATGATTTGTTCACAACTAACCTATACTTATTACTATACCTCCATTACCACAGCATGTCAGGGTAAGCTGGTTCTGGCTGAGCCACATATCTTGTCTCAATCAGCTATGGCACCGGGTACTAGCACGTCTGGGACCCAGACCAGTGGTGACCCCTCCACTGCCCCTGCACAACATGTGGAGTTGGGTGGGACTGCCTCAGGGGACAGGGCCCAACCTCACCCCGGAAGTTGTGGTGGAGGGGCCGTTGTTACCTATGATCAAGTGCCGGTCATGGTGTGCAAGATTGTTCATTGTAGCTATGAACGCTGCCTGCGCTGGATTGAGGGCATGCTGGCCAACCTGGTGGGACAGCCTCAACCTGGTGCCCAGCCTCTTGCAGAGCCACCCTTGGGGCAGTGAAGGAGCAGTGTCAACAGTCCCATCGGAGGAGACATGAGTCATGCTGCTGCCATCTGGAGGCATGTAAAACTTGAATTCCACAACACCCTCCCCATCCAAGGTGTTCACCCACCTCATGTGTCACACACCACCCCTGTCTGCTGTCTAGTCTGTCTTGTCCATTGGTGAATGCATTCTCTCCTACCCAACTTATCTCCCCATATGTACATAAGTCCCTTCCCCAACATTCTACTCTCACCTTAATAAAAAAAAAAATGGGCACATGTTCCAAAAAAAATATTGCCCCATACATAGCTTTCCATTTCACACACATGTCCACTGGACTCAAGTAATTTGGTCCAGTTGGCTTGACAACACAGTTATGTTGTTCTTATCCCTCTCTCTGAGGTTGGAGAGTTTAAATTCATCTACAAATTATGTCAAAGTGCACAGCTGTTGCTGTACAAGACATGGATAACTATGGTTCTTTCCTACACCATTCCTGCGTATCCCTACCTGCTTTTCACTATATTTTCCTCCTGCTTGCCCCCATTTCACCACTTTCCTATCTCCCCTTTTTTCTTTTTTTTTTATATTTTTTAGCGTGGAGCTGCACAGCACACCAGGTTGCACAGCTTTGCTTAGCTCAGCTAAATAGAGCTATAGTGAGTATGTGTGTTTTTAACATTGTAAGTCACGTACAAAATAAACACCTCTACCATGTTTTGAACCCAAGCCCATCAGACATGCAGTACACTACATTAACCCACCATGCCACACAGATCTTAATTAAGCCAGGTGTTTTCAGCAAAACATAGTGCTTTCCACTTACAGTCATTAGGAGTGTCTCAGTGGAGGTGTGTGATGTGCCACACCACACAAACTAGAATTAAAAATGAATGGGAGAAATGGGAGTGCACCTTGGACTCTGGTGCAAAAATACACCACTAGACAGCCAAAGACATAGAAATTAATGTAAGTGAGGCATGTGACAGCAGGTAAATGTCCCATTGTATCAGCAACATGTAATAAGACACCCGCTAAGGCATCAATTTCAAAGAACATGTTCAACTTGGACTCTGGTGCAGAAATACAGCCATAGAAAGCCATGCACATACTATTGGATGCAGACAATGTGTCACAGCCTGTATGACTGCACATATACCTTGCAAATACACCTGCTGTAACAGTGACTCAGTTATAATGCCTTGCATGCAGTACATTTTGCCACACACAGTCCTGGGTACTAATCCAGTCTTGTGTTGCAGTTCAATTACATTATTGTAAAGACAGCAATTAATGACAGAGTTATGCAATCTTTATCCACACAGGTTACTGCTAATTATTGAACTACTATCCAGTTTTGCAAGTCAAAGGTCTGCAGGTAGGGATGCACTGCACATATTCATATAGCATAACTATATGTTGCCTACTCCTCTGTTATTGGCACTGTTGCATAACAGATGTACCTTAATCACATGCCTCGATTAGACTGTAAAGGGTACTCGTACCCTAGCTCTGCCATAATGAGAGAGCTGCCACAGTTGCCACAGTTACATGTACAGCTAGTTGTCCTGCAAAGTGTTCACACTCTCCCCTATGTGTTCTAAGCCTGTAGCATACACACCTGTATGTAAAGGTAGCTACTGGAGACCTACCATACCTCCCAACCCCCTAGCACAAGGAATTCAGACACAGCCATACTTAATGGGGGGATAAAGGACAGTTTGCTCCTACATAGATAGTAAATTGATAGAATAACAACTATTGCAGTAGCATGCATATTCTGAGGGCTATGAAGTCTGACACTCAGATGTGTGTCTTCCATTACTGACCTCAAGTCACAATGTTTGCCAGTGAGTTGCCAGATGACCACAATGCCATGGGACACTGACCTCACATATGAGGTGAAACTGTGGACATACTGCATAAATCTCTACAGTTGACAGTTATGGTACCTACCCTCTGCGATGCTGTAGTCTCCACACATCAGTAATTACCATCTTAACAGCTAAGAAAGGGGCCCACGTCTACATGAAGGACTTATATATGCACAATGCTGTTTTGGCTGCAATTACCATATCAGAGCCACAGATTGGTGAAGAGGCAAGGACCTGATTAAAAGTGCCCCTGATTGTCCCTGAAATACTCTGGCTAAGTCCATGATTCTGTTTACGTTGTTCTCTGTCTGGTTGAGAGCTATGCCTAACATAACTGTCAACATGTTACAGCAAGAAATCTGAACAAAGCCATAATTAATGGAGGGACAAAGGCCCAAAATTAGGGTCACTGTACCTATTGCTCTTACAAAGTAAGAAAGTCAATAGAATAACAAATATTACAGAGTATAACTATATTCTGAAGGGTATGGCATTTTAAACTTAGATGTCTGTCTTTATTTTCTGACATCAACCATTAATGATTGGACAACCTTTTGTCAGAAATCCACAATGTTGTGTGAAAGTGACCAAAAGTATGACACAAACATCTTGACAAGCTGTACACATCTGTATGAATGTATTCTACAGCAGGTTTGCATTGTTTTCTGTCATTGTGGCACACTGGTGTTGCTGGACTGTCCCCATGTAGTGGCTGTAATAGCACACTGCTATTTGTCTGGCTGTGGCCATATGACATAGTAGTGGGAGGTTGCCCATAGGGGGCACACCACAGTACACTGCAGTGCTGGGTGTAGGACCATACAGTAGAATCAGTCGTGGCAAACAGGGTCATACCCCAATAGTGCTACTATACTGCTGGGATCCACACATGTAGTATGTTGTCAGACTGTGGGGTATGATGTGTGAGTGAGTAGTGGGTAGTGCAGGCCATTATGGGCATGCTGAAGCTGTACATAGTGGATGTCCATGTATCTGGTCCTGTAGTGTGTGCTCCTTTTGTTGTCTTTCAGGAACCACGTATCACAGATGACATGCCCCCTTCTCCGATGCAGTGAATGAGGTAATAGTGGATGCACTAAGGCATCATCAGATGTTGTTTTCTAGGGGGAGGCATAATCATGAACAACGGGCAGCACCGTGGGCAGACTTTGTGCAGGATGTCAATCAGATTGGCCAGCAGGAGAAGACCTATTAGCAGGTCCGATACAAAGCCACAGATATGGTGAATGCTATATGATGAAGGGCAGCTGATGCTGCCAGGGATCATGCCGACACTGGTGGAGGGCCTGCAGTGGTATAACCACTCTTAGCCACAGAGGAATTCCTGGTGAACCTAGGAACACATGACAGCTCCCAGTCATCCATCACACCATACATTGTGGAGGTGGGTGCCACAGTGCCCCCAGCAGAGGACTGTCCAGGTAAGCTTACTGTGTCCACCATTTTAATACTTTATCAGTCATTGTGGCAGGCTGTACATACCTGTACATGGGTGTCAGATCTATCTGCATTGAGGGGTTGTGGTTTAAGCTCAGTTGTGCACGCATACTCTGAATCTCAGCAATTCAGCTAGTAACAGTGGCTTCTGTACAAGTGGATATATGCACATATTACCCTGTAGTGCTGCAACATATGGTGCTGATAACGATACCTCTCCTTCACCCTTTCATAGGTCTGTCAGTAGTTGCTCATGCCTGTGGTCCTGTACCTGGTAAGCATGATACTGTTGTTTTATGGATAATATATACCATGTGAAAGATAAGGGCTGCCATATTGCACTATGTACAAATATTGTGCATAGCTAGATTAGAATATTTGTATGTACCATTCTGGAACAGTTGACTACAGTTCATAGATTGGGTAATCACAGGTGTGTATTTGAATGACCACTAACACATTTGCACTTATAGTTAAGAGTGACTATCCAGCCTGGTATACATGAGACAAGTAATCCAGGATGCCTGTTCATACACAAAAGGTAGATGTTACATATCTGAGGCATTGACACTAGTACTGGCATATCATTCTCAAGATAGGTGCACTGGGTTTAATGTCCATTTCTATCACGTGTAGTGTCATATTGCATACCTTACAGGTAAATTGTCCTGGCAAATTTAACTGATGTACATGTCATAAAGGCTTTGACTTGTAAGTGTATGTTGTGAGGTTGTCTGTTGTGCATGCGAGCTGAGATGAGAAAATGTGAGACTGGTAATGCAGTTGTAGATCCTCATTTGTATGAGTCTTTGTGGATTACCATGCATAAAAGTGCAGGTAATAATGTGCTGCTTTTGTCTTGGTTTTCACAGGTGACCAGGGAGGTTGGAGTTTATCCCCATCACAACCTGATGTCATTGTCTCATCAGAGTCTGATGATGATGGTGGTCATAGTGAGGCACAGGTGGTGTTGCTGGTAGCTGAATCTGTCCCAGAGGTTGACATCCTTTTTTCCCCCATTGTCTCTGCGCACAGTCAGTATGCCCACACATACCCGGTCCCCAGAGGCCACAGATATTGGACATTCAGAGGGTGGACACATTGAACAGGGAAGTGTGCCAACTATAGCTCCAGTGAGTGTAGACAATGGCCATAGCCAGAGAGCAAGCAATGTCCCACACAGACGGATTCACAGGGGTGCTTATAGGAGGTCTGCTGTCCATCCACCACCTTTTGCTGGTGTCACATCTTGAGCCACTTCAACATATATTTTGGGCCATAATGGAGGCACATGCATGTTCTGAAAGGAACACCAGATGTATGCTTAGGGTTATGGATGCAGCACAATCTGACATCCATGGCTGCCTCCACTGCATTGGGGACACCATAGATTGGTTCACTAATGCAGTGGACATATGGTGGTCTTAGACAATGTCTGTCTTGGGGTGCACATTGTCTGTGCTGGAACATCTGGCCAGAGTTGGGCATTGGACCCATGGATGTAGGTAAGCAACACCAGCTGCTAAAAGTCCACGTGGCCATAAGCAGTTACGCATCCATAGTAGCAATATCTCCAGCAGTACAGAGGGAAGTGTGCTGTCCATACCATAACATGGCAGGCCATGGGCACATGGTCCTTGGTGGTCCCTTGGGGGACACAGACCCAGCAGACAGCAGTCACTGTCAGGTAATAGCACCACATCTGACCTTGGGCATGGTGGTGCCAGTGCAAATCCAGGCAGAGCCATCTCCCGTGTTCATGGCCAGAGACAGTGACATGTCCAATCTACCATGTACGGTCTACAGCCATCCTACATACACTCATGTAGGGCTAACACTCGGCTTGTCTGTGTGCATGCACAAATACCACTGTCACATGCAGGTCACCTACAGACACACACGGCACCTCTCTATGGCCCGTCTAACCCTCACCCCTTCCTGACTCACACACATGCTGTCAACTGTTTGCCACAGCCTAGGCCTCCAGCACCCCCAAACCACACCCTGTGCATGTGATTATACCTGTGCCACATCCCTGTCATCCTTGCCATCAATGCAGAGAAATTACGCTATGTGTTTGATGCACAGCGTGACTACATTACTTGACATGTACATGTGTAATTCTTTATTTGTTTTGCCATGCCATTTGTTGTGGTACACAACAGATATTGTATGTTGGCATGAGTCATAACCATGCACCAAGCTTTGTATACCTTATGTTGCATGACGTTGTACTGGTGATAGTATTACAGGCTGACATGTATCTCATGGACCTGTGTATGTTTCAATTCCAGGATACTGAGAGAATAATCTATGGACACACAATGGCAATACAGTAGCACAGGATGGCATGGCAGCACAGCAGAAATATGACATCAGCAAGGTATGGCAGTATACATGCATGACACCCTAGGTGCATGTATCTGTAGCAGTCTAACAGGGATAATGGGGTCAGTCCATGTAATCATGCATTCATACCTTGTGATAAGGTTTGCTACCCTTGATACATGTCACGTGGGCTCTCTGAACATATATCTACAAGGTGTAGTGATAGAGTTGACACATCTACAAATATCCTCTGTACGGACGTTATGTTCCCAGGGTTTGACTCTCAGACAATTGTGTATACACCAGCTGACATACCAGTCTGTACAACACATTTGGCAGCATGCCTTGCTTCCCTACTATTGCCATAAACCTTGTTGTGGCAGTCAGCAGGGACATGGGTGGGGGTACATCAGGGCCTACAACACCCAGACAGAACCAAGCCATCTCACAGGACTGCCCATTCAGGCAACATGTAGAAAGCACCCACTTAGTCATCCACGATACTGTCAATGTGGGGATCACTACGTGGCCCACTGATGGCAGACATATGCAACATAGGGACATCCGACTTCAATAACTGTTCTGTAAGCAGCAGTGTTCAACAGGGCACAGTCATGAGTTCTCTACTGCTTGGACTGCATGTCTCCACAGTACACATGGGTTCTGACTGACTAACAATGTGGCTAACAATGTTGGCTGCTGCCTTCTATTAGTGAGTACTCATACAGTCACTGTGTTATATCAGTGTCTTGCATAATGGTATTACAAATACATGCCTGGTGACATAGTAATGGCCATAAATCCCAGTCGAAAATATATGTATTATCCTTTTCATGGGGGATACCTATGTCCCCGGTTAGTAGCATGGCAGTCTCTACATGTGCTGTGCATATATAGGGGTGACAGGTAGCCACACAGACACAGCCACAGAGGTGTACAGCTCACGTGCCACACACCAATATGTCTGTACAATGGTATGGCAGGATTCATATGGCATAGCTATGGTCACAGTCACTGGTAGGTGACATACCCATACCTTCCATATACTCCACTCTCCGCATGCCATTATCTGACTACAACAGCCATGTGTTGACATATTTTCCAAACTGTTTTGACACATGCAAATGACAGTATTGCCCCTTACAGGGTCCTATGACATCATCAGTATGTGTGCTCACTACTGTTCATCTGCAATGCGTGTCAGTGTGACCTGCACTATATAGCTTACTCAGAGGTGATCTGTGCCATGCATACAGGACAAGGTGTGACCCTGCTTGATTGTATATTCTGCCTATCCTTAGGAAGCATAGTAGATGCATTAGTCACCCAAAGGACATTAAGCCACTATGTGACATTAGTAGTACATGTTTGTTGGTGACATTTGTGTAGCAGACATAATGCACCCTTAACACAGATCTTCCATACTGGTACAATACAGAGAGCACCACAGTGCACTTCCTCACATGACATCTGTATGATTGGCTGGCGGATGCCATCTTAACAGTGGGAGTGTGGCTTCATCTCCCTTGGACTTGGGCAATATGTGCTGTTCCTGTGATGAGGGGAAGCAATGTCTCCAATTGTAACAGCTGTATGGCCATCATGCTAATGACATGCACATCTCCTATTGTTCTGTGACATGATGTACAATGCTGTCACAGCCAGACATGCACACATGGCCACATTGAGGCAGCACTTCAGCTCACTGAATACAGAACATGCCATGGCTCACACATAGTGCATGTGTGTAAAATTTACCTATGTAGTGGTACACAGTACAGAGGACAATACCGGATGCACACACCATGCCTCATGTCTGATGGTGCTATCTGTGTAGGACACATAATGCTTGTTGATATATTCAGGCCATGTTGTGGTCATTCATTTGGGAGGCCACATCATTCGCAACCAATAAAATAATGCAAAACCCTACCACTGTGTATGTTACAAAGGTTACCATATGTATGCAGTATGGATATGCACACACACACACACACACACACACACACACACACACACACACACACACACACACACACACACACACACACACACACACTCTGAGTTGGCTGCTGTAAGATTAGAAGCCCTACCTCTTTAGTTTTACATACTAGCTTGCAGTACTCATTGCAGGTGCCATGGAGTTTATCTAACATTAGACTGTTTCCAGTGCTCTTAAGGTGGATGACATCAGCAGGCCATGTAGAGGAGGGCAATTTAGAGGGCAGCAGCTGGTTACAGGGACAAAAAGTGCATAACCATTGCACAGGGATAGCCCATGAGGGCATATCCATTATTTTGCATGGGGGATATATTTACACACACACACACTGAGATGGCTGATGTGAGATTAGAAACCCTACCTATCTACTGTTCTACACGACAGCTTACAATATTTATTGCATGCTCCATGGAGTTTATCTGGCATTGGACTGTCAGCCAGCACTCTTAAGGTGGATGATATCAGAAGGCCATGTAGAGGAGGGCAATTTAGAGGGCAGCAGCTAGTTGCAGGGCCAAATTTACATATACTCACAGACACACACACACACACACACACACACACACACACACACACACACACACACACACTAAGTTGGTTGCAATGCGATTAGAACCCCTATCTATCTATTGTTACACAGTATAGCATGCAGTACTTATCTCATGTGCCACAGATTACATCTATTGATTATGTGATTGCAAGCACTATACTTGTGGAGTGTGCAAACTAGGCTTGTGCTGGACACCATGTCTGGCCTGCAGAGTGATATTGCTTAGTATTGTTAGGAGTAGGATACCTGTTAATATCTCTATTATGTGTGTACAGTCACCAGTATGGACATATGTGGCTGGTCACAGTTATAGAGGCAAACATGTGGCCAGGGACACTTTTATCTGTCAAAGGCATTTACTGGAAGCATTATACATTACACCACCTGCTCATCTGTGTCTGTCTACATAGGTGATATTCTGCAGGCACAGAGGTCTAAGGGTGAGTGGAATATGTACTGTTGCAGCCTTGGTTTGGGGTCCTCTAGGCAACTGGATTGATGTAGGAGTGCAGATAAGCTTTTATAGGGTATGTGGGGGATTCATACATCCCTATATATATATATATATATATATATATATATATATATATATATATATATATATATGGGTCTAAGACTATTCACTGAAAGCACATTTCACTGAAACACATTTGACTGTGCACAATTCACTGAAAACACAATTCACTGAAACACATTTCACTGAAAGTTCTATACAGCCTTTTCCCCACTGTAGAGATTCCCTGGAGTTAGAATATACAGTAGGGGGGGTGTGGGGGGCATAGCCCCCTACATATTTTAAATATTTTGAACTATACACATGGATACTTGCAATTTTAATAAATTACTCTTTTCTAAACTTAATATATATCCAAAATATGTGGGGGGCTATGCCACCCACACCCCCCAATGTGGGACTGATGCCCCCCACCCCCCTTACTATATATTCTAACTCCAGGGTCAGACTACAGTGGGGAAAAGGCCATATATAACTTTCAGTGAAATGTGCTTCAGTGAATTATGTTTGCAGTGAATTGTGTTTTCAGTGATTTGTGCACAGTCATTTGACTTTCAGTGAAATGTGCTTTCAGTGAATAGTCCTAGACCCATACTTATATATATATTTAAATGTGTATTAAATGTGTATAACAGGGATGTCTCTATAAGTGCCAGTGTGTGTACATTGTGTATATGTTTCATACAGACATATGTGGAGAGTCTATGTATCATTGTAATATATTTAAAAAAAATGTATGTATATATATATATATATATATATATATATATATATATATATATATATATATATATATATATATATATATTCATTTTATAATATCAAAATACTGAAATATTGAATTTCAGTACCTCAAGACTATAAAGCCAAACTTCCAAAGTAGCAAAAGCTCATAAACGCAAATCCGGAAATGTCAAATGCGAGGTTTTGGTGGTGTGCTACAGGACATGGGGTGTACTGTGTGCCTGATTTCCATTTCATATGTGGATATGGTTGGAGATTAAGGTAAGTAAATATTTTTCATGGGTTTTGGGTATGGATTTGAGTGTATGTGATTGTGTTCGGAAGTTTTAGGTGTGGGTTAGGGTAAGTAGGTAAGAGTATGAGTGTGTAAGTGTTGAAAGTGGTGGTGTTTGTGCATTTGTGATGTGTGTGTGTGTGTGAGTGGATTGTAGTGTGCAGTGGTGAGTTTACTGTCTTTTTCTGTTTGGTGCGACCTCGGAGTTAATATATATATAAGGAGCGGGGGTGTAGGGGGGCTTGGTCCCCTGCTTATAAGTAGGGTAAGTTTATTTATTTGTATTGTTGTGTTTGTGTGTGTTTAGTTTGTTTTAATGTGGAGAGGCTGGTGTATGTGTTGTGTGGTGTATGGTGTGTTTACATTCAATGTTTCGCATTCCATGGTTTTCAGGATTTGCTGTTTTGTTTTTTCGGCTTTTTAGTCTCGAGATACTGAAATTCAATATTTCAGTGCTTCGAGATTATAAAGTGAATCCATATATATATATATATATATATATATATATATATATATATATATATATATATATATGTATATATATATATATATATATATATATATATATATATATATTTATAAATATATATATTAGTATTATATGCGTTTGAGGTACATACTGCTATATGCCCTATTCATATGAATGGGGGATAGGGACTGTCAGAATGTATACACAGCTGTTTGCATGTACAGATGTATTTCCACATAGCAGGTCTTTGTGATGCAGAGGCAACAGAATTGCACTCAAGTTAGCTAAGTGTAGGAGCATGCCCAGTGAGACTGTCAGTACTTACAAGGTGACTCCAGGCTAGGGCTACCTGTACTCTAGTCGTGGATTTTATGTGCTACAGATATTGGCAGCTGCACATGTTTCCACAGTACAGCACTTCCCTGAACCTGTCCACCCCATCCCCCAGCTGTCTGCTGTACTTAATATGTGACTGGGTTACATAATGTAAGACCACACACAGGGGGCAGTCTGCATAACTCTCACTGTACATGTTTTTGCAGAAAGTCCAGCATTTCGTTCCATATGTTTGGTCTACTCCTCATACATTTGTGGTGTTCTGGTAACTTATTGTATAATGCAGTCACTGAATAGTACCACCTACAGACACATTTGAGTGACTGACTTTACATCCTGCAGATATTCTGTTGTGATGCAACCCGCTGTTATACTAGCCACCTTCTAGGTTAATCAGAGCATGTGTAATGTCTGTCTGTAGTTATGGCCCCTTTTCACCTCCATTCTCTCTGATTTTGTCCAGCTTTCTTGCAGTAAGAGATTGTGGGGTCTGACAGTGTGTTGGAATGCCACCATATGACTACCTCACATGCAAAAGATGTGGAAGCTGCCAGATTCAAATCATCAATGCCATCACTAATGCTAACATCCCTAGCCCACTAAGCCACACAGGCTGCTAGAGACATGTCATTCATCACACAATCAACAACATACAGATATACATTATCATCCCTACATTACATGTGACATCCAACGTGTGCCCAGGTTCTATGTCACAGCCCAGAGATTGGCTGGTCTGCTGATGTATCATTGCTGACATACTGTTATTGCACTTGTATGGGAACACTGATGTGATAGGGGTGGGGAACAGGCAGCCAATGATTTGCTGGCATAGACAGTTGTGTGACTGTCCTGTGACCCCACTGTTTACCATTTTCCTTGACTAATGTAGTGGATATTCCAGCCATGTGGCCTAGTGAATATTATGGAGCACATATTATTGGACTGGGTCCCTTTTGTCCCATGTGGCAGTTAGATGTCTCCATGTAGCCCAGTAAGCCACTATATTCCCTTGGATACATGAGGCAGGTCCATACATATGCTACCATATTCTAGTACCGCTTACAAGTGGAGTATAGGTGAGTGACTTACCTTGCGAATGCAGCAGTTGACTGGCCTCTAGTTTGGAGCTGACTCTGTCTGATGCATGCAGGATACAGCAAATATATGGTTAGGTAAGGGTTGTGTGGACTGGCTGGCATCATTTTTAATATATGTATGCAAGTCGGAGTAAGGTGTCAGTCCCTAGGGCCCTAGGTTGTCAGTGCATTTACTATGCATTGTCTCTTGGACAAGGCCAGGGCATACTGGGCATGCTTATATCTGCCTACAGGGATATCCTCAGGGGGTTCCTTCTCTAAATCCTGCTGTGTCTGTGGCTGTGGGGACATAAGCTCTGGTGGGGGGCTGAATGTCCCTCCCCTTTGCTGGTCCTGCTGCAGCTGTTTCTACAGGATCATATTGTGTAGCTTGGCACACACTGTGAACATCTGTGCACATGTGGCTGGAGAGTGCTGCAGGGCTCTGCCAGATATATCGAAGCACTGGAACCATGACTTCAGCAGCCCAAACACATGCTCTATGATGTTCCTAGCTTGTGCGTGTGCCTCATTATGGCATTCTTCCATGGATGTGTGTGCATTTCTGATGGGTGTCATCATCCATGGTTCCCGTGCATAGCCAGCACCCCCCCAGTAAATGGCCATGTGGGATGTCCCCTCCTTGCAAACATCTGGTACAGCTGTGATGCATGCTAACTATGGGAGTTGTGATAACTGCCAGGGCTGTCAGCACACACATTCATGATAATACACTGGGCATTGCACATGACCTGGCAGTTGATGGAGTGATACCCCTTGCGGTTGATGTAGATTCTACCCTCCTCACCACGTGATGCCTTGATGTGTACATGAGTGCAGTCTATGGCACCTATTACTTCAGGGTAGTGTGCTACATGGTAGAAGTGTTGCATATTGCTGGCCCTCATTTCAGGGCTGAGGGGAAAATAAATGTGCTCACTGGAATGTGGTAGCATGGCAGCCAGCAACTGATGGAGTACCCTGGATGCTGATGCCTGTGCAACCCACATCATGTCCCCAGTTGGTCTTTGGAAAGTGCCTGTGGCTAGTATCCTTAGAACTACACATACCTTTTTGTCCACTGAGATGGGTTCACCTCTGTTGGCTTTAGGTCTGATTTAAGGGTAGCAGAGCTCAGTGTGTTATTGTAGCATGTCCCTGTCCACCCTGTACCACTCTACAATCTCCAGCTCAAGTAGCTCTTGGAAGGTTACCCTGGACCTGAACACTCTTCTCTTTTTAAGTCTAGGCCTACTGTCAACAGCAGCATCAGCAGCTTTGACCTCAACATCTATCACATACAGATGTAGCAGACCTGCAGCAGCCCCTAGCATTCCTTCAGTTAAAATTCCCAAGTCTGTACTCCACTGGTGCAGAGTTTGTGAGACAAAGCAGTCTGTAGGGTGTATGCAACCTTTATTGGGCTCTGCTGTAGGTGTAGGCTGCATGATCTGCTGCCTATGATGCATTCCACCTGCCAGTGCATCATTAAGAGCATTTAATGGCTCTAGTTTAAGTAAATTAGTAATTAATTTATCATTGGCTTTTGGACACACTCAGCACTGCGACGTTCCATGCAAACATGGAAACAAGAAACCCAAAGGTAAACAAAGCTCAGCAGTCATTGTACACAACCCCTGAAAGGGCAAGCTCAGCACAGCACCATGCTCTGCAAACACACTGAAACATGTGCCCTGAAGGGAAACAAAGCTTAGCAGCCAGTGTATACACCCCCCTGCTAAGCACAGTGGCATGCTGCGCAAACAAGTGCAGCTGAGCTCCAATGAGTTTACAAGTCCTCAAGACACACACCCCCATTGATGTCAGCTACCTCTTCTGTGGACACCTACATGGTTCTGTGCCTACACGGATGGGATATGTTGGCACAGATACCCATTTGTGCTATTCAGTAATCCCAACTCATTTGCATAGGGTTCCATGCGCACAGCCTGGAAACTACATGGTTCCAGGCCCTACCTCGTTAGCAACAGTACCATTCCACCATTGTGGATACTCCATGCAGGGTCCTATACTACATTTCTGTCAGATACTATGAAATTTGGTTTTCCACTATTTTTTTTCATAACTTTATGTTTGTGCACTGCAGTCTGGTGTGAAAACATAACCAGATCATTAAAAAAGTAAAATTATTTTAACTTATTTCCCTTACATTTTTGGACAGACAGTGGATAGTTTTGCACATATCTGTGTCTGCTATGCTATTTCTGTTCATCTGACTACACTTTTACAGCCCCTGTTTTCTGTTTAAAATTCTGTACACAGAATTTTTCTGTATATGCTATGGATGCCAACACGGGGTCTGCCGGACTGCCTCTCTGCTTGCTGGATCGCTCTATCTCCCTCATTTGAATGAAATTCACCTCCTTATGAGGTGATTTGCATGCCATGGATACTTCCATGTTGACACGTGCATGTGTGCTGCCCAGCTCTGTTTACTGGATCACAAACCTGCTTACTTTCATGTAAGCAGTGTACCATGATGATTACACAGTAAATAAGACCATGTAGGCTTTATTAAATTCCCCCTATAGTCTGAATTAGATTATTAAGAAATTAAATGCATAATACCTGTGAAGTAAACAAAGCTCTTAAAATCAGAAGCAGGTATACCCCCTAAATGTGTAAAATGCAACAAATAAATATTTACTTAATAAAAATCAGCAGTGTAATTGTGTGTACAAGGCTGCTAAGCTGCTGATAATAAAATACAGTAGATATTAAAAAAATCAGAGATTACTTACTGCTACTAATATATGCTGTTGCTATCACAAAACTACATATAATTATCTGGTAGATGGTTAAACATGTAAGCAATGTGAATGACAAACACATGTTAAAGCAACCATTACAACAATGCGTTAGAAATGGAAAAAAAGTCAAAACATAATCAAGTTCAAACTTCATATTTGGTGTGTGATATAACCGCTGACAGCATGCATCTTGACCTTCATGTAAAATAAATACAGGCAGTGATATTAGAATAGCAATGACCATTATTTGACACTGTAACACTGCAGTTTGCACTGTGAAGACATATACGTCTTTCTTTAAAATGGTCATGTGCATCTTTATGTCAGTGTGCATTTTATGAATATCTATACATAATATCTCTGTTTGCATGTTAGGTTGGGGGATGGGATTTAGGCTGTCATCTCTATTCTGAGAAAGCATTAAAATTATTCTCAGGAGTGCAACATAATTAAATACATACTTCTAATTAGTGTTTAACAAATAGAATATATGACAGAAATAATGTTATTTAATTCTGTTCATTTATTTTTATGATATTTATTAGTTAGTTCATTTCTGTTTAGGTAATAAGATCTTAAAAGCTTTATTATGAATGCCCTTTAGAATGTTCCAGAGTGGTGATTAAAGCAATATTTTGGAGTTCCCTAGTTCAGGAAAGTTATTTCTTTCACAGGTCTCCGCCCTATGTGAGGTACTATCTTACATGTTAGGAGTCTTTTTTTTTTTCCTGCAGCACAAACACTGTTGCAAGGAACAGATATTTCATGTCTTGTTCTAAGGGTAATTTTCACAGTCATTGTGCTTAGGCATAGTGGGAATTTGCGCCAGATGTACCTAAACACAGCTAAGGGTTGACACCATATGCTCTGTGGTGCAGCTACTTGAACCAGTCTGAGAAGGTTATTTTTAGATGAAGGTATAATGAAATGACAGTGAAGAATATGTGAAAACTTGTAACTATATTTTGTAAATTAGGAGCTTTGTGTGATTCAAAGTTTTTTTTTTTTAATTCTCAATGAGCTTAAAACATAAATAGCAAAGTAGCACCTTTTTCATTAGTCCACAGACATGCATGTTTTCACTGCCTACTTGGCTGTGTCCCATTCTGAGGAGCTCATCTTGGTCCTGCCAAAACCAGATGTGCTCAGTTGTGCTCGTAAGCTGAGAAGAAGGAGAAGATATAGCCAAAGGCTGACTGATCTGAACTTTGCTGATCATGAAATTTTGGACAAATTTAGAGTGGACAGCAATAGTGTACATGGTTTGGTGAGTGTGTATAGTAGGATTCTTTGTAAAGACCTAGTTAGTAAGTTTAAAGCATTTTATCATTCATATCCATATGTACTTCAGCATCTGTAGTATGATGTAGGTAGTATTGAGGAATCACCCTCTTCTTGCTATGCATCTCCTCAGCCTTTTGTTTTGCAGGAGATGCAGGCTACCCACTCAAACTTTACCAATGGCCACCAGTCAATAATGTCTCACTGAGATACCGAGGAGCATTTCAACACCATTCTGTACCGGAAATGAATAGTTAGTGTTTGGCCTGCTCAAAGCCTGTTTCTGTTATATAGACCAGTCAGTATAACCCTGCTATAACATGCAGGATGTTCACCACCTACTGCATTTTGCACAAAATGACCATGCATCAGTGTGATGCATAACTGCCACAGCCAGTCACTGATAATAGAGGTGAGCCTCCCTCTATTGTTCATCCTACCAGTAATGATAGTAATGGTGGTAGCGTGGCAACACCCATGGCAGACGTATAGATGGTTTATGGCTGAATGGGCAAAGAGGTGGCATCTAGCCTATAACTATAGGCCATGACATTCACTTAGTGACTCTGAAAAAGAACACTCCCACAGATAATACTTGATGCCTGCAGTGTTATTTGTGAGCTTTGCTCTATGTTGCATAATGAACTTACACTGTACATCAGACATTTTCTATTTCACAACAAAAATGTTGTATTTCATAAGTTTACCATCACTCATCATTTGTACAGTGTTGAGCGGTACCTGGTACAAGTTCTGTTTATACTAGCAGGGTTTGACTAAAGTACATAAAAGCAGTTATTATGAAACGTGTGTATGTATACTGTTGTTTTTCATTGTAGTATCCAAAAAGAGTGTGCTGACACTCTACCTGACTCTCAGTGGCAGAAGTCTGGGTTTGAACTATGGCAACCAAGGTCTTGCATGTCTCTTGTGGAGCTAACTGTGAAATATGCCTTCATTGGCAACTCTGTATATTGGTGTGATTGCAGGTACTGTTACCACTGAAAAAATGGTCTCTTCATCAAGGAGTTCAGGCTGTGTACATGAAGCAGGTGCTAACCTGCACAGTGTCCCACCACTGTAATGACATATCCTCATTCTACTAAATGTGTGAAACAGAAAAATGATGTCTGTGGTTACATCACATACTGAATTTGAACTGCCTAAGGTGTTATTCATCTGCTGCTGTACAGGGGACCCTGCCAGTTTACTTTGTGACTGTGCCACTGTCCTAAAGTTGTGTCATGAATATGAGAATTATAGTGTAATTTTCAACACACATTCTGCTGTCAACATCAGTCTGCTGTGCTAAGGTACAGGAAGAGGTTGTTATGGTATTGACCATGTAAAGAAATATGTGAAGATGTGCTTAATATGACATGCATATGTTGGATGACCACACTTAGCATTTATTGCTTGTAAACCTTTGTGCCACATCTGATGTTCATGGCAAACCTGCTGATGAAACATGTAAGGGTGATATGTGCCATGTGTCATACCAAATACATACATGTATAATGTAGTAGAATAAGTTACATACTGCCTTTCCATGCCTGACTACATTTCTTGCAGAGATCTGATAGTACTGGAGCCAAAAATCACCTCTAAATAGTCCAGCAGAACCTCATATGCATCCAAATCATCACTCATTATAGACAGACGCTACTCCTTGTGTGGCATTAAAGGTTGAACTCTAGAAGAATGACCATGATTGCTGCTACAGGCAATTGAATTCTACCTAGATTCTGTCCTGGCATATCACAACATGTCATTTGCTATTTTACTTCTCTGTGCCAGGGTTGGGCTCCTTCTCTATTGCATGATGTCAGCCAATATATGATTCCATGCCTTAGTTCACACTGTCTGTTTTTGCCATCCTGTCCCAAAAGACATTTCCCATATGTCCAAAGAGCATTCATGTGGATGTGATTCTACTCTGTTCGGAAGCTGTCTGTCTTATGTGTTGCTCCCTGCTGTTGCATCATTTTATAATCCGCAATAATATATTGTAACAAAGTGACACCTGCTTGCTTTGTATGGCACTTTAATGAAATATGGATGATGCAGGCCAGTATATTAAAAAAAGACTGAGCAAGAGAGAGAGAGAGAAAGGGTGATAAGTACAGTGAATCATTAATTCAAAGTTGTTAGTTTGTTTTCTTGACAGTACTGCCTGTGTCTTTACTACCCTACTGCAACAGTAGTACATGTGCCTACAGGGTTCCTATCATGACATCAAAAAGTGTAAATATCGTGCTGCCTAAAGGTTGAAAATGCTGGGCCACGATATGCTTTTTGTGAGATCGCAGTACATTGAAGATCAGAATATGTGCCCTTTCCTCCTGTAGTGCAATCTTGGAGTTGGTATATATATTTAGCGGAGGGTGTGGGGGGCACAGGCCCCCACAATAGTGAGTTCGAGGTTTGGCATTTTCGGCCTTTAGGTCGTTTTATAATTTGTTTGTTCGATGATCTAATATAGACCCGTGTGTTTGCTGTGAAGTTATGGTCATCAAAGTACTAGCTCATTTATGTCAGTAATTAATTAAATTAAAGTGGCCTGTAGTTTGATCCTGCCCCATGGTCAGAGATTATTGTCATTAATAAGCCCTTGACATGAACACATTACTGAAAATCAAACCAAATGACAATGAAAGTAACTCAAAGTTCACTGTTAGAATAAACCAATACAGCTTTTATTTATAGGCTTCATCAGACTCTTAAAACAAACACACATACATAAAAACCATTTTTAAAACTTCTAAAAGCTTACTATTGGTCAGCACAACGTGCTTGTCACATGTTGCGTTGAATTAAAAAGACATGGACATAAATATAAAAAACAAGTGTAACAACATGAATTCAATTGTCAGCATACATATCGCTGAATCGTTTACAATCTGTATTCCAAACGTTTAAATAACACAAAAGCACAAGTCAATGCAAGCGTGCCCTAATCATAGGTTTTTCTACCTACTGCACAATACCTGCATTGCTAGTTTCACTGATACATGCCGTTAATGGAACTGAACCTGACTAAGGTGGAGGGAAAAGCAAGGTCACGGCATAGTTTGTTAAGAAGTTGTACAAAGATTAGATACGCAAATTATTAGGTTATGAAGGCTCCTAGTGCTTTTGCGGATAGTTGCATTGAATCTTGTAACCTGAATTTACAACACAGAATACGTACACAAAGTCATTGGACTATGTTATAGTCCACTAAAAAGTTGTGCAGAGGGTAGGAAAACCTATGATCAGGTTACATTTGCATTGACTTGTGTTAAAGTATTATCCAAACATTTGGAATAGGTTACATTTGCTTTGACTTGTGTTAAAGTATTATCCAAACATTTGGAATATAGGTTGTAAACGATTCAGTGATATGTATGCTGACAACTGATTTTTAGGTATATGAAGTTTTAAGGTTATCGCATACTCTGTTATGCAGTTGTACGAAGACTAGATACATAACTTGTTAGGTGTTGGGCTATGTCATAGTCCGTTAAAATATTGTGCAGTAGGTAGAAAAACCTATGATTAGGGCACGCTTGCATTGACTTGTGCTTTTGTGTTATTTAAACGTTTGGAATACAGATTGTAAACGATTCAGCGATATGTATGCTGACAATTGAATTCATGTTGTTACACTTGTTTTTTATATTTATGTCCATGTCTTTTAGAAGTTTTAAAAATGGTTTTATGTATGTGTGTTTGTTTTAAGAGTCTGATGAAGCCCTAAGCGAAAAGGCTTACTCGTTGGAAAAATAAAAGCTGTATTGGTTTATTCTAACAGTGAACTTTGAGTTACTGGATTTTCACTCATTGTCATTGGAGCCGCGCACTGTTGCTTGGTTTGATTTTATGTTTTGATATAGCGTGAGCTTCCTGCCTCGACGGAAAGCAGCTCTGCATCTGGATTTTTGTATTTTACTATTTATTTTGTCAGTGCTGCACGAATCGAGGATGGCGAACGAAAGTGTTGTGAACATAGAACTACCTTATATACCACCACTTCTGGTAAATACATCTATGGTCTTGGAAAGATTTAAAACCTGTGTTTCTGGGAACAACAATTCTTTAATGGATTTTAACCCTGTTTCTGATGGAAACACTAATACTGCAACGGATGTGAGTACTTTGGAACTCTCTAAAGACATATTAGACTTGGAGACTGTTTTCACTAAATTAGTTAAATTGCAAGTTCAAAGACATTACTTTGAAGTTTGTTTATACGTGTCTTGAAAATGCCCACCACTGGCACTTCTTTACCAGACCTCCTATACCGATGGCAGCAGCTCAACCTGGAGTTGAGCTTCAGTTATATGAAACTCTTGATCGAGTTTCATACACCTGAGGAGGAAAGGTTAAGATCTACTGTTAATAAGATGTTCAAAGACTTTGAATGTAAATATGTTAATAATGAAATGTGCATGACTAAATTAGGGAAAGTGATAGAAGATGTTCTGTTTTTAGAGAAACGCATGCTTGATCAGAAGAAAGTAAAAATTACAAGGGACATACGAGATTTTAAAAATAATAATGTTTTTACATGGCCTAGGGACAGGGACTTAAATTTACATCCAAACCATGGCTCACAAGCCTTGCACAAAACAATAGGAACAACAGGCAGAAACTTTAAGAATGGAAATTTAAATACACCTGTAGCTAACTCAGAGAGAAATCTATATAGTGACATATCAGCAGGTTTAACACCAAACAGAGTGACCTCAGATAATGTTTCTAACACTTCAAGCACTAGCTTGAACGCAGGGCATAACCAACAAGATACACCATCTGGTATTTTACAGATAGATTCTGGAAGCCGGGCTGGGACTCAAGATAATGATAAGGAGATTAACATCGACACAGGTGAGGGTCTAGCAGGCTGCATTACGGATGTACAAAGATCAGGTGCAGCAGTGGTCAGACCTAAAACAAATAGTCTAGTTTTAAATACAAACAGACATCCTGCCCCCCTCCCCATAGCCCAAAATCAATATTTTCAACCAGCAGGGGGAGACAGAAGAGGAAAGGATCAGTGGACGAACAGGAACAACAACAAGGCCCCACGATAAAGAAAATGTGGGGGAGACAAAATCATTAGTCATGAACCTTTCTAGAAAAGTACTAAATAAGTATGAAGAGCAAGTCCTAAGCAAGGGACTAGGGTTCATTCCCACAAAGAGAAGTGATTTAGTTGACACCATCATAGAGACCAAAATGTTTGTTCGTAATCTACAACTTAGATTAGACTTTGGACATTGTGATAACAGCTCAGAATATGACAAACTACATATGTTCCACAACTTAATCCAACTTTAGAGGTGTTTGGGAATATTGTGGAAGACGATATATACAAGTGCTATCAGGAGAAGTTACCTGTCAAACATGGACGCAATTTAAATTATAGACAAAGGAAGGCACTGCAATCCTTGAAAGATGATGACTCTATTATAATAAGACCGGCTGATAAAGGTGGCCCTATAGTCATTATGGATTTTACACATTATGCTGATAAAATGACTCAGATGCTTGGAGACAGCAGAACTTACACTAAACTAACCAAGGGAACTGTCACTGATATGGTATTCAGTGTTTATAACACCTTAGATGATTTAGCAATGTCACAAGATATAACACAAAAACTATATGAGTACTTTAAGGTGAGAGAACCCACGATTCCGATTATACAGGGACTTCCCAAGGTTCATAAAGACAGCATAGACCCACCCTTAAGACCCATTGTTGTGGGACAAGGTTGGGTAACTGAACCCCTTTCCATCTTTTTGGAAAGTGTTCTAAGACCTGTAGTCAGCGAAAATAAAAATATTTTGAAAGACAGTAAACAATTTCTTTTAGATTTATACTCCAAAACTCGCCTCCTGAGGGAACATCAACACTTCTTTTTTGTGACATTAGATGTAGTCAGCTTATTCACAGTAATTCCTAATGATACAGGAATAAGACTGACGTCTGAATACTTAAAAATACACACAGATTTTTCAGATAGGAAGGTGGATCTTATAGCATTGCTTTTGGAGACAGTACTCACTAACAATGTCTTTGCTTTTCAAGAAGTCATTTACAGCTATGGGCATGTCTTGTGCAAATAGCTACGCCAACATAGTTATGGCTAGATGGGAGCTTGTATAACAACCCCTTTTCAAAGAAAATGTTGGTATGTATTGCTTTTCGTCGTGGCGACCTCTTTTTTGATATGGCTGGGAGATGAACCCTCCTTAAACACTTTTGTGTCATATTTGGACAACACTACGAACTTCTTGAAGTTTACTATGAATTTTTCAGGTAGGAGCCTACCTTTCTTAGATGTGGAAGTGATTAGGATGGCCAATGGTATGATTAATACAACTATCCACAGGAAAGGGTGCCAAAGAAATAATATATTACACAGACAAAGCATGCACCCTGGACATGTCTTCCAAAATGTCCTAAAAGGACAATTCATGAGAGTATCTCGTTTGAATTCACAACAAGAGAATTTCGTTACAGGTATACAGGATATGAAAAACAGATTTTTAGAAAGGGGGTACAAAGAAAAAGAAATAACAGAGACTATAAATACAGTAGAAACTTTAAGATTAAGCACTGCTAAACCCTATTTTGGAGCTCAAGAAGGAACATTAGATATTTCAAGACCTTCCACAACTGAAATCAGAGCTAATCTCACTTTCAGTAAAATGAATTTAGAGATGAAAAGGTCCATGGATAGGCATTGGGGAATTTTGAAATCAGATAGAGATATTAGTGAAATAATAGGCCAGGCACCACGTGTAGCCTATAAGAATCTTCCAAACTTAAAAAACATTCTATGCAGACCAAGAAATCAACTAGGAACTGGATTTTCAGATGATAAAAACACTTTTTCATGTGGTCATTGCAACCAATGCAACTATATAAATCAAGAGACAAAATTCAAACACCTTTCAGAACTAACACGAACTGTGAGAGCAGGAATATAATATATATGGCAACCTGCACAGCATGTGATGGATATTATATAGGAAAAACAAACAGATCCCTTAAGGAAAGAGTTAGGGAACATATTTACCACATGAGAGTTGGCACTGAAACTAATGCCCTAGCCAGACATAGAAAATCAGCAGGATTGAATCACAATTTTAAGTTCATGGTTATCCAATGCATTTTTGAAGGATTCAGAGGTGGAGAGTATGAAAGTACACATTAGAAGCTATTATACTAGTAACACAGATCAGAGACCAGGGAATTCCGAATGTTGATTTTTTCATAGTTTTCTATAAATTAATACATTCAATAATACAAATAAGGGAATGTCATGTCCAATTTTAAGTAGCTGTTCATTACAATACAGTGTCATTTATGGTTTTGGCCTAATTGTCCATGTTTGATACATTTGAATTGACCATCATTTGTTGTTTAATAAATCATATAGTACTTAGATTTACTAGTCAGACATGAACATCTGGCAATTATTTTAAGACCATCTGTATATGTTTTAAAGCTTTTAATCTAATAATTTAGAAATTCTATTGTAGTGGCATAGGACCAATGACAGTGACCAGCCTCGTAATATGCAATATGGTCAGAGCTCCATGCACTGCATTTTATCATAAAGACTTACTTTTGTATTAATCAACGTTTTTTCATGACGACTACTAGTTCTGTCAACCCGGAACTTTTCACCCCCTTTATATGTTCCCCATGTTTTATGTACTTTAGCTCTTCATCCTACATTGATATGAATTATGCATTGTGACACAGATACGTCAAGGAGGGAATTTGTCTTTCATCATCATGGGTGTATTAAAGAAATAAATAGAGTGTACCTTAAAATTAAAAAGATTATCACATAGAGATAACCATCTTTACCTTAAAGACATTTAACACTAGTGAGAAATATGTACATAACAAACAAACATTGCTTTTCCCTCCACCTTAGTCAGGTTCAGTTCCATTAACGGCATGTATCAGTGAAACTAGCAATGCAGGTGTTCTGATTGCATCCGACTAAACATAACATCCTGATTCCACAGAAAGTTCCGTTGAATACCGAAACTAGAAATGATGAGATCTGACCAGGTATATAAAGTTTTAAGGTCACGGCATAGTTTGTTAAGAAGTTGTACAAAGATTAGATACGCAACTTATTAGGTTATGAAGGCTTCTAGTGCTTTTGCGGATAGTTGCATTGAATCTCGTAACCTGAATTTACAACACAGAATACGTACACAAAGTCACTGGACTATGTTATAGTCCACTAAAAAGTTGTGCAGAGGGTAGGAAAACCTATGATCAGGTTACATTTGCATTGACTTGTGTTAAAGTATTATCCAAACATTTGGAATATAGGTTGTAAACGATTCAGCGATATGTATGCTGACAACTGATTTTTAGGTATATGAAGTTTTAAGGTTATCGCATACTCTGTTATGCAGTTGTACGAAGACTAGATACATAACTTGTTAGGTGTTGGGCTATGTCATAGTCCGTTAAAATATTGTGCAGTAGGTAGAAAAACCTATGATTTTGCATTGACTTGTGCTTTTGTGTTATTTAAGCGTTTGGAATACAGATTGTCTGACAATTGAATTCATGTTGTTACACTTGTTTTTTATATTTATGTCCATGTCTTTTTGACCAATAGTAAGCTTTTAGAAGTTTTAAAAATGGTTTTATGTATGTGTGTTTGTTTTAAGAGTCTGATGAAGCCTATATGGAAAGCTTACTTCGTTGGAAAAATAAAAGCTGTATTGGTTTATTCTAACAGTGAACTTTGAGTTACTGGATTTTCACTTTCGTTTCATTGTCATTGGAGCCGCGCACTGTTGCTTGGTTTGATTTTATGTTTTGATATAGCGTGAGCTTCCTGCCTCGACGGAAAGCAGCTCTGCATCTGGATTTTTGTACATTACTGAAAATGACACACTACACATTCTAAACCATGTCATGTATAACTCAACAAATAGTATAAAATGCCATAACTTAACAGTAATTATAGGTTGCTGTTGAAGATATTGCACTGAATTACTCTTGTAACTTCCTTTCCCTAATAACTTCTGGTTATCCATGGGGTTAATAAATATTTTAGTTCACTTGTGTTTTTCATGGGCTTTCACAGAAACTCAGAACTGAGCAAGGCTTAAAATGGTGGACAGAAGCTGGTTTGTATCAGCTGTGGCTAATCAGAGAACTTTTTATGCAAATGAGTCTCAACCATGCTGGCTCTAAGAATCACTTTGCAACACACGTGTATCCTCTCTAACAGATGTAGATTCATTCAGCTGCTGTGAGTGAGCTCTCTTAGCTCATGAACATGCATAAGTACCATTCCTGTCTCAGCTGCATCCAAGCATGCTATACATTGTGTATTGCATGTATGCATTTATAAGACTGTCTATGGCCAAGCCAAGGTGTATAAGTTTGTTGTCCTTAGAACTTACTCTATTTCCCCTTCAAAGCCACTACCACAGGAGATATGCAGCATGTCACACAACTTTAAAATAAACTATTATCTGATATATTGATACATAATTTGTTGTATAAATCCTCCTCCCTCCCAGTGCTACAGTGATCAATTTCAGTAAAACTGAAAATTTCTGAAGGCATGTCAAACACACCTGTGGTATCACATTCAGTGAAGGCTATGGTGTGTGAGTATGCGTATGTGTGTGTGTATATATATATATAGATATATATATATATATATATATATATATATATATATATATATATATGTAAAACATGAAAATGAAAAAAATAATTACTTGGCACAATGGTCTGTACTAATAGCACATTCCTGGAAGGCTTCCTTTTAATTAAAAAAATATAAAATTACCAAAAAAAAAATGTGGAAGTCCATTGGACTTTGTTATGATTTGTGTTCTGTTAATACACAATTTTTTTCACAGTTATCATTTCAAAACTTGGTCAATGCAAGGCAACCATTAAGTCCCAGGGACCAGGCTAGTCTGAAAGGAGAACAAAATAATTCTCTACCAACTGCAGAAGTCATATCTGTGGAAGTTGGAACATGCAAGCAGTGGCTCCATATGGAGAAAAACTGATATCTGACAGGAGCTGGGAAATCACCTGTCATTCCAGACAAGGAACCCTCAGTCTGCAGAGTAGATCACAGTTATGATGACTTGAAGAAGGGAGGGACTAGTTGTCTGGTCAGGTGAGTTTTGGAAGTACACGACTGAAGGGCAGAGTTCTGTAATAAGTGCTGTTATTTATTTATTATACAATGAAGTAATATACTTAAGGCTGTAACATCTTCCTCAATATTCATGCATTTATTTATGTTTATGCATTTATACCTCTGTACCTCTCAATCTGTCTCCATTGTATTTTACTCTTTTCATGGCTCAATGCTGTCTCAGTATGCTACTGTATTATACTCTTAAGAGTTTTCTTATTTTCTCTTCCTTTGCATTGCTCATGCCATCCTTCAATTGCTATCTACTTCTTCCTTCTGTCTGCCTTTAACTCTCTCTTATTTATCCTGTTTTTTGCAAGTATTTAATGCCTATAATGTATGTAATAGATGTTTTGTATACTCTGGTTGTACTGATTTTCCTGACTGTACCATTCTTGATCCTATGCTATGCATTTACTATCTGCAATGGTCTGTTTCCTGTACTGTACATATTATTGTTTGTTGTTATGTTTGATTCTGTTCAAATTCAGACTTTTTTATTGACCCTCTGCTGTTTGCATATTTTATTTTCTACTTGTATATAATGTATATATTCTGTTCCTCATTTTATCTCTGTTATTGTTCTGCCTTTATGGCCCCGGATGTGGCTGGAAGGGGTTCATAGCTTCATAGGTGTGTACTAGGTTAATGGCCCTGGGGCCTTTACAAGCCTAGCCCTTAGGATTACCCTGGCATCATGTCACCCGACCTTAGTTCCCAGTGCCTCTGTCGAGTAAAGCCACTGGAGTGATCCCTGTGGTGAATTTTCTATTTCCCATCCACTCATCAAGATTTCTCTTGAAGACGGCCAGTGAGGTGCTCTACTTGACAGGTATGGGAAGTTTATTCCATAGCAGGGGCAGTCTCTGGGTTATGAACCTGTCCCTACACCATGTTCTGTTGATTGTGGTAATGAGGTTGAGGTCTCTGGAGCGTGTGATGAGGAGGGATTGGGATTTCTTTAGATGTAGCATTTCTAACAGAGTTGGGACAGACATGGCTTTGTAAGTCAAGCAGAAATCACTTCTAAATAGGTGATATGAAACAGAGAATAGTTGAAGTTTTTTTTAGTCTGTTCATATAGGACAAATGTTTAAGGCCTAGGATCCTCTTTGTAAGGTACTTTTGTGGCCACTCCAGTTGTTGCAGGTGTTTAGTAAGGTACATGCCAAATGGAGCATTGTACAGGAAGAGTAGAGAGAAACAGTCTTTCTTCCTGGATGCAACCCCCTTAGTAATGAGATGTGCCACATAGAAGGACTTTCTGACCACAGTGGCAATGTGGTGGCCAGATCTGACACCAGTCATTGGTCTCAGTGAGGCCTTTCTGTAGAATGTCAACATCACTCAGAGAGTTAATAATAGCTCCCAACTTGCAATTTTTTGCAAACCTTGTCAGCCAGAGACCTTTTGTGTTGGCCTGGACTTCAGAGAAGTAGATACCAAACAGGAGGAGACCCAAGACTGGACCATGTGGGACTCCACTTGTGACTGATTGGCAGTCTGACTTGCAGTCGGCTACTTTCACACTGTGGGTTCTACCTGTGAGACAGTTTGCAACCAACCTAGTGATATAGGGGTTGATACCTAGCTTAGTGAGTTTTTCTATGATTCCTGAGTGGGCGATGGTATCAAAGGCCTTGGCTAGATCAAGGTAGGCTGTATGAACCACCTTGCCTTCATCCACAGCTCTGGTGACTGACTCAAAGAAGTTGACCAAGTTGAGCAGGCATGATCTACCCTTCACAAAACCAAACTATGTGGGATCCAGAGTTTGGAGATTCTCTATATCCTTGTTTATTAGGTCCATGATGAGTTTCATAGCTTTGTATATCAGACTCATCAGGCTAATGGTGTGATAGTTCCCAGGGTCTGTAGTCACTCATCCTTTGTGGAGAGGGATGACTGTACCAGTGCACCATTCGGTAGGGACAAAGCCTGAGGTGAGACTGTGACTGAACAGGTCACAGAAATGAGGTGCCAGTTCACTCTGTAGTTCATGTAGAACACAGCCAGGGATATTGTCAGGTCCCATAGAAGCTGTATTCTTGGCCTTGGACAGTGCTGCTTTAACCTGTGCAGCAGGAATACTGGGCGCCTGGCAAGCTACTGGTATTGTGACTGGTCCCCTCGGGGGGAGGGTAAAGTTGACACTGAATCTGTCAGCCAGTATATTGGCAATATCTGTTGGCTAGGTATAGGAGGTACCATTGTGCAGTAGCACAGAGCAAATCTGGGTATTGCCATGGAGATTCTTTACATAACTATAGAAGGCCTTGTGGTTGTTTTTGCTATCCGCTGAAATTCTGTTTTCATAGCTAGCTTTAGAGGATTTGATGAGTGATCTCAACTTTTTGTTGAGGCTTATAAGGTAGTTTTTCCAGTATTGGGACTTCACCTTATTCTGCATCAGTTTCCTGCTTCTGTTATAGAGTTTGTTTATGGCAGGGGACCACCAGACTGGCTTCCTTTTTTTAGAGGAGAGTGTCTTGGCTCTGTTGAGTATGGCAAGATCCATGCATTTGTGTATGTGTTCATACAGTGCATTGGTGTATGATTCGGCGGTCATGCAACTGATTTCCATTTGTATGGGTGCCACAAAGTTAGCCACCTCTATTTTAGGAGCCCAAAGATAGTCAAAAGATAGTTTTCATGGTGGTTACCTTTGTCATGGTGTGTGGGAGGGATGTGGATTTCCAAGGTGATTAGTTTGTGGTTGGATCTGACTGGGGAGGAATTGACTATTGGTGTAGAGCAATGGTCATCCATGTTAGTAATGGCCAGGTCAAGGATGTTGATACCTGTAGTGAGGGTAAGAACGAGCTGGTCAAGGCATTGGAATTAATGAATTCCAGGAAATGTTGGGCAAGTGTATTGGTACATGAGTAGTTTTCCCAGTTAATGGAGTGGTAGTTGAAGTCACCCAGCATGAGAGTGTAAGGTTGGACCCTAACATTCTCCAGGGTGCTTAGGAATGTGGAGTGTGACACTTGGGACATGGTTAGAGACCTATAGCAGGCTATGACTTGAATCGCTGTCTTACCCAGTGTTAGCTGCACCTGAAGTATTTCAGATGTGTTATGTTGGGCTACTAGTCTGGAGGTGTGCGCATCCTTTATGGATATGGAAACACCACTGCCTTTGGAGCTTCAGTCCATGTTCTGGGGCCGAAAGGTGTGGAATGAGTTATAGTCTGGTAATGCAGAGGTGCTTTCTGCTGCCTTGCACCAGGTCTCTGTTATGGCACAAATGTCTATGTTCTCCATTTTAAGGAGTGCTTTGAGTGAGTGCATTTTGAGATTTAGACTTCTAGCATTGAGCAGCATGATCCTCAGATTGCATTTGTTTGTAGTTGTTACAGTGGTAATTTGGTCTTTGGAACACCACCTAAAAAAGGCACTATACGAGTGGCAAGAGCCTTGGCCAGTAATCAGAAACCCAGGGGTGACAGATGCAGGCCATCTCTGGCAAAGCATCGAGGTCTGTCAATCATGTCATCCCAGGCAGACAGATACTGGATCCCCTTAGAATGACACCAGAAACTTAGCCAGCTGTTGAAATCAGTCATTTTCTGCTTGTACTGTGGTATTATTTTGGGTGATGGTAGAATGTTGCTCAGGGCTAGGGTCATACCTGCCTGGGCTACATAATCCGAGAGCTCCTCCATTTCTCTTTTCATGTAGTCCAGGGAGGTACATCTCAGGTCATTCACACCCACATGTACAATGCCAGACTCATATTTGTACCTGTTGTTCAGGAACTTGAGTGCATGCATTATGTGTCAGTTCCTGGCACCTGACAGGCAGCTGTCTGTTACTTTCTCCTTATTCAACCTAGTGAGTGGGACATCAGTGTGCCTCACTATCGAGTCACCTATGACTAGTGTGTTGGGCATGCTGTTTTGCCTTAGGGGCTTTGGTTGAGTGGCACGCTGTTTAGGAGAGTTATGTGTCTCATGATTAGTGTTGTGTTGTGGTGGTCGAGTGTGTTTCTGCCTTGGAGGTCTCTGCTGCTTGGGTAGATTTTTATTGAGAGCCTCAGCGAAGATGGGTGTGTGGTTTGTGTTTTTATGTGAAGGCAGTACTGGTATGTGTTCTGGAGGGCTATGTGTTCCATGTGGTGTGGTGCAAGTGTTGACCTTCTCCTCTTGACCAGCTATTCAGGTCTTGGCTGGAGAGTGTGTGGCTTTCAATTTGGATGTATAAGTGCATCTCTCGCAAGTCTGAGTGTTGGGAAGTAAGAGGTGAGAGTTGTCATTGTACATGAGGCAGTTGCTACATTGCTTCAGGATGCCCAAGTTCACCAGGTTAATAGGAGAATGCACAGGGAACTGACCTTTAGACATCCCTGGAGGGGTGGGCATTAATAATAAATACTGGAGCTGTTTCCTTGTAGAAAGTTTAGTGCTGGTAGCACTTTTGTGTGCTACAATAATTGCTACAATAAGTCTGGTAAAGTGCTAGACTAATAAGCTAGTAAAAGTGTAGCAGAGGAGAGATCTAGTAGATCTAAGGGAAAAATTGAAGACCAGAAGTTGGCACCACTCAGAAGCTTACAAACAGTCCTGGATACAGCAAATCCATATCTGGACTAGACTAGTTACAGGAAAGGAGTGAAAAGCGCAAATGCAGGCTTTTAAACTAGAAAGTTGAAAGAGATGGAAAAACTGCCCAAATGGCCAGTATACTACAATTTCTGGGCCAGAAACCACTCCTGTTGTGGTAGATAGGCTACTTAGTGCTTACTACTCCCATTGATAAGCTAGAAGGCTTCCCTCCAACACAGAAAGGATTGGGGGGCTCAGAAGCTTACAAACAGTTCTGGACACAGAAAATCTGTATCTAGACTAGACTAGTTACAGGAAAGGCAGGAAGCAAGCTTAGAACTGTTTTTTTTTAGTAAAGTGGAAAGGGAGAAAGGAGGAGCAGAAGATAATCCAAGGTTAAGAAACTAAGTGGGCTGACCTTCTCAAATGTTCTCTCTGTATTAGGTAGAATAAGCTAATGACACTAGACTGGCAGGAGTGTCCTAGATCAAATTTACAGTAGGGGTGGGCAACTGCAAAGCCACCAAGCTATAAAGTACAGTAAAAAGTATGCATCAGACAGTAAAAGTGCTATAAAAATCTGTAATAAGCAATAACTAGTAAAAATAAGCAAAAAACAGGATACTTAATATTATATATAACAGATCAGAGTTTTGCTCAGTGCCCTTCCTCCAATTAGCTCTGTGTGAAATGGCAGAAACACTCACAAGGTAACTTCTTAAGTAACAGAAAGTTGAAACCTGAAACAACTTAAAAAAACGCTCAAAAAGAACAAATGAGGTGCTCGCTCCAAGCCGAAGTCCAGGTAACCCCAATCAGCCAATGACCATAAACACTTCCTTCTCACTGAAATGCAAAATAGCTTTTGCTAAACTAAGATGCTGTGGAACATGTGCTTAGACACACAGCCTCTGCAAACAAACAACTAGCCCCAGAACATAGGCTTGAATATGGACAATGTTACCTACACTACTTAGGTGAAAAAAAAACACTACAGAAATGTTTATCACAGCAGAAAAGCAGCAGTGAGCCTTTAAATGAAAGTTTTAAACAGATAAAGGAGCAAGGATACTCTAGATAATGCTTTTAACTGCAAACAAATCAGTTATATGATACACTCCTTGGCAGGAAATAAGAACAAACAAACACAAACAGATGTTTAAGAAATGGAGAACATTTCCAGTTAATACCTCACACACAGTGAAACTAGCTAGAAAAGATTTACAAACAGTGTAACAGTAAAAAAACATATTTATCAGGCCCTGTGAGGCAGACAATTTTAATACAACTGTGCATATTAGTTTATAGCTATACAATACAGTAAAAAGTATGCAGCTGACAATAAAAGTGCTATAAATATCTGTAATAAGCAATAACTAGTAAAAACAAGCAAACAACTGGATACTTAATGTTATATATATCACAGATCAGAGTTTTGCTCAGTGCCCTTCCTCCGATTAGCTCGTGGATTACTTCACTTAACCAAGTAACAAATGAGATATAAAAAATAAATAAATAAACACATAAATAGCTTTATAAAGTTTGAAATTGAAACACCATTTTAATTATTATCATGTTACAATAGCAGATAAACTAATTTTGCTACTGCTTTTTTCTGATTTCTAGAATTGTTTTAACCTTTACCAATGTCTGCATACACCAGGGCACCTCACCCAGCCTGGGGTAGAATGGAGTATGGAAAAATTAGCTACACTGCATATAATTCACTATGACTGCATTCATGAAAACTGCAGTTTTGTAGATGATGTTGCAAAGTATTCAGAATTAATAATGAGTTATCGCACCATAGACCTAATGCCAGTTCTATAATCACATACACAAAGCTGAACTTTAATGTGAGTAATTTATTACACATTAGGCTGGTTATTTTTAAATGTGGCCTTCCTGAAATTGAGTATCTGTTGGCCTTCCTGAAAATGACTACCTGTTGAGGTTGCTATAGCAGCATACCTTTCAGAAGCAGACCTATAGATAACTCGGCAACTCATCTCCCTCCAGCTCCACAGATATTCTGGTGTTTCTGAATGTATCATCTCAGGAATTTTCAGTGTTGCCTGTAACAATTTATTAAAGCTGAACACTTATTCAAGCAATGGCACACACCACAATGGCTTTTCAAGGATGAATGCCTTCTCAACTTTGCAATAGTTTTACAAGAAATACTTCCCATGGCCCACTCATTCATTGACAATGTAATTAGTTCATGGATTCATAGCTAGGTACTAGGCTATTGGCCCTAGGGCCTATATAAGCCTAGCCAAAAATGTACCTGGCTTACGCCACCCAAGAAAATTATTTTCCTGTGCCCCTCTCGAGCAGAGCCACAGACGTGATCCCTGGGGTGAAGTTCCTATTTCCCATCCAATCATCAAGATTTTTCTAATGATGAGCTCTGTTTGACATAGATAGGTAGTCTGTTCCAGAGTATGGAAAGTCTCAGGGACAAGAATCTATCCCTGCAGCATGTTCTGTTTATTGTGGTGACAAGGTTTAGGTCCCTAGAGCGTGTAGCTTGGAGGGATTGGGATTTCTTTAAGTGGAGCATGTCCAACAGCTCTGGGTTTGACATAGCTTTGTATATTAGGCAGAGATCGCCTCTGAGTAGGCGATATGCAATGGAGTAAAGCTGGAGTTTTTTGAGACGGTCTGAGTAAGGCATCTGTTTGAGGCCAGTAATCCTCTTTGTGAGGTATTTATATGGCCTTTCCAGTTGTTGTAGATGCCTTGTGAGGTACATACCAAAAGTGGTGTTGATTGTACTCTATAATGGGTCTAATGAGTGATGAGTAGAGGGGAACAATGACCTCTTTTATTATGGATGAGAAACCTTTTGTGATGAGGTGAGCCACATAGAAGGATTTCCTGACCACTGTGGCGATGTGATTATCAAAGGAGAGAATACTGTCCACCTGTGTCCCAAGGCCTCTTATCACATTTTCGGTGTTAAGTAGACTACCAGCTATGTGGTAGTTCATGGGTACAGAGTTTTTACCAAAGGGGATGACAATACACTTTTTGGCATTGAGCTTCAGGCCATGGCTTTGACACCAGGCATCTGTCTCAGTGAGGCCCTTTTGTAGTATGTCCACATTGTTAGGAGTTTTGATTATGGCTCCTACTTTGCAGTCATCTGCAAACTTTGTTAGCCAAAGACCTTCTATGTTAGCCTGTACTTCAGAGAAGTAGATACCAAACAGGAGAGGACCGTGGACTGAACCCTGTGGTACTCCACTTGTCACTGGTCTGAAGTCGGATTTGGAGTTTGCAACTTTCACAGTGTGGGTTCTGTCTGTAAGCCAATTGGCAACCCATCTTGCGACATAGGGATTTACACCTAGTTTAGTGAGCTTATCTATAATTCCAGAGTGGGGGATGGTGTTGAAAGCCTTGGTGAGATCTAGATAAGCTGTGTGAACTACCTTACCCTCATCTATGGCTTTGGTGACTGCTTCAAAGAAGTCAATCAGGTTTAGGAGACATGATCTGCCTTTTACAAATCCAAACTGGGTAGGGTCCAGAGTTTGGAGATTACCAATGTGTTTGTTTATGAGTTCCATGATGATACGTTCCATGGCCTTGCAGACCAGGCTCGTCAGGATAATGGGGCGGTAGTTCCCGAGGTCCGTCATGGCTCCCCCTTTGTGGAGTGGGATAACCATCACGGTGTGCCATTTAGTGGGCACAAAGCCTGAGGTGAGGCTATGACTGAACATGGTACTTAGGTAGGGTGCCAGTTCATTCTGTAGTTCATGTAGAACGCAGCCTGGGATATTGTCAGGTCCTATGGATGCTGTGTTCATGGCTTTGGAGAGTGTGTTTTTTACCTGTGCAGCCATGATTCCAGGAACTTTGCATTCTTCCAGTATAGAGATGGGTAAAGTTAGCACTGAACCTATCTGCCAGGATGTTGCCAATATCAGTTGGTTCTGTATATTTAGTGCCATTGTGCTGTAACTCAGAGCAGATCTGAGTATTGCCATTGAGATTCTTGACATAGCTATAGAATGCTTTGTGGTTGTCTTTAGAGTTAGTGGCAATTTTGTTTTCGGAACTAGCTTTGGAGGATTTTATGAGGGATCTTAGCTTCTTACTGAGGTTGACCAGGGAGTTCCTCCAGTCATGGGATTTTACTCTTTTTTGCAACAGTTTCTTTCTTCTGTTGTAGAGTTTGTTTATGGCAGAGGACCACCAGATTGGCTTCCTTTTTTTGGAGGATAGCATCTTGGTTCTATTAGGGATAGCATGATCCATGCACTCGTGGTAATATATGGTATATCCTGTGAAAAAGTGGATTGCTTCAGAAAATGAAGAATGGAAGGGTAGGCAGTTGCTGACAGCATCATCATCATCATAATCATCATCATCAAACCCCTTTTTCCCATTTTCTACATGGGGTCGGGGTGTCATGTTAACTGTCTCCATCACTCTTGATTCAATGCTACATGCTTGCCTTCTTTGATACTCATGCCAGAGTACCAGAGATCTTGTCTCACACAATCCCTCCACCTCTTTGGAGGATGTCTTCATTTCCTCTCACCTTCTTCCTGTCTGTCCCAAATCTTCTTCACCAGATTGTATTCTCCTTTTCTGCATATGTGCCTGAACCACTGTAATCTGTCCTCTTTGATCTCTTCTGCAATTGGAGGTACTTTGGCTTCTGCTCTTACATCTTCATTTCTTCATCTGTCTCACAATGTGCATCCTACCATCCTTCTCAGGCACTTCATTTCCATCACCTGTAGTTTCCACATCTGCTCTGTTTTTACTTGCCCAGTTTTTTATAACATACAGTAGTGCTGGTCACACTACTATTTTGTACACCTTACTTTTCAGTTTCATTGGCATTCGTCTGTGATACACTATACTTAACACTCTATGCCAATTGGCTGCAGCCACTCTGATTCTAGTTTTGTCTTCTTCATTCCAACTTTCTTTCTCTTCAACCTGTTCCATTATCTTCCCTTCTATCTCAATTCTTAGCTTCTTCTGATTTCCCCAATTTTCTTCCATTACCACTGTCTTATCTGTACTAAGTTTCATCCCATGTACCTTCAGTGCTGCATTCCATTCCCCTATCCTTTGCTAAAGTTCTTGCTCAGAGTCTGACTGTAATGCCACATTGTCTGCATACAGCAGATTTGTTGATCTGTCCCCTCCAGCCTGTTTGCTAATGTAGTTCATCACCAGTATGAACAGCAATGGGCTCAGAGTTGAACCCTGATGTACACCCACTCCCACTGGGAACCCCTCTGTGAGACTAAACACTGCCGTACTTGAATCTTGGGTCCTTGTAAATAGTCTGCACTAATTCTACTGATGTTTCTGGGACATTGAACCACCAGAGTACTGCCCAAATCAGTTTTCTTGGGACCTTGTCATATGCTTTCTCCAAGTCTAGGAATTCCCAGTTGGATTTTTTCCTGATCTCTAACTTCTTCTCAACTAATACTAATAAACAGTTATAAAAAATTATTAATAAGTATAACTGAATTACTTTCAGCCATGATACACAAACAAATGTGATGAATAAGCAAAATACAGTTGTGTAAGTAGACTTACCTTAACAATAAATGTAATAGATCACTGTTGCAGTAACCTAAGCTATATGGCTCCTATCCCACTGCTACCAACCACCTTTTTTCAAAATTAAGGTTCTCCTTATACACATATGATTTTCTACTAGCACGTTTTAGCCTCCTTAAATATCTACTGTATATCCTGAGGAAAAGGTGACTAAAAGGTGTCAAAATCCTATCATCCAGACAGTCAACTGAAAAGTTTTCATGTTGGACTGTATCAAACAAACCCTGGCTTCTCTAAGTAAATCCAGTCTGTGGGTAAGCTTGTGGTAATTGCCCTTGACCAGTTTCAAAAGAGTTAAAACAAATGTTGCCTGGCCCAAAAGGGGATCAACACCACAATCTATGGAGACTCCTTCTGGTACTTTAAATGAACCCTAGATATCAATAGAAAAGGATGGAAATGCATAGAGGAACATTCCTATCCATAAGAATGAGTAGGCATCAGCCATTTAGATCTATCTGCAAGAAATTTTGGAACAGAATTTCTTTAGTTGTCTTATCTGAGAGGAGGCAAACAGATCTACTTGAAGTGCTCTCCACGGTTGTATCAATTCCTGGAAAACCCCAGGGTGATTTTTCTGAACATAAGGGACTGCCCTTGTTCTGTTTAGCTTGTCTGCTACAATGTTTTTATTTGAGAATGAATGTAGCCTGAAGAGTCAAAATGAGCTGAACTGCTATCTCCCAAGCTATGCTAGCAAGTCTGCAAAAGGAGTAAGATTCGCTACACCACCCTTTTATTTATATAAAACACCACTGTGGTGCTCTATGTGAAAACTTGCAGAGGTCCATGAGGCTATAGATGATATGAGGCTTTCAAATCATTTATTACTGTCAACATCTCTTTGACATTTATGTGTGTCTGTGTGTAATTTATTCCACATACCTTGTACTGCGGTGGTGGTGCTGCAGTAGCATTGTCGCCTCACAGTTAGACGTTGCCCGTTCGATTCTCAGTTAGAGCGTCTTCTGTGAGGCGACATGCGTGAATGCGCATTCCTTCGTTGAAGGTTGTGCATTAAGCCAGGCAAGCCAGCATGTCAAAATCTACTGCCAATCATTAGCGGACCGGGGTTCCGCTGTGGTGACCCCTAACCGGGAAAAGCCGAAAGAACAAACAAACCTTGTGCTTTCATCCACTTTGAAATTGCTCCCAAGCCAGGTCTGAAGCATTAGTTGTGAGAAACTGAAAAGAATGTGCAAGGGAGAATGGAAGACCTGGATTTTAAGAGAACTGGTCTGTTCACAACAGATCCTTACTCTTGGCAAATCCCTAAATGGGGAACTGAAAAGATACAGGGCAGGATTCACGAAGGCTTGCACGGAGTCTAAGAGTAGTGTAAGACTCCATGCAGCCCTCACGATCCAGGAACAGCCTGAAATTCCATGTAAGAGACCAGCTAAAACGTCTCTTACACGGACTGGGCGTGAATATGCTAATCACCTCACTTGCAGCCAAAAGGCATGCAAATGAGGTAGATTAGCGATCCACGAAGCTCAAACCAGCCCGTGTAAGAGTCGTGTTAGCTGCAGAAATGTACTCAGTTGACAACTGAGTACGTTTCTGCAAATAACACAATGGAGCCATGTCAGCTCCAAATAAAGGGTGCATATGTGTCAGGCAGCATGCCAATGGCCAAATATGTGGCCATTGGCAAGGTACCCCGATGCAAATATGAGAAATACATTTTTTTTTTTCGGCGATCGCCGATGTTTAAACGCAGCTCAACCCCGCACAAACGGGCTGCGCTATATAAAACATAAAAATGAAGGTTATAAACCCACAAATGTGGGTTTTACGCAGTACATGGATTTACAATGCAGGGAACAGCAGACCAAAAACAACATGGCCACCGTTTAGTGTTTGCTAAGGGGGGAAGCTGAGTCTAAGACATGTAACTAAGCATTAGTAGGCAATCTGATGTAAATGAGTGTTAGGATACTGAATGCCACTGTCACATAGCAAATGAGCACATTCCGAGTAGTGTAAGAGTTACATAAGGGGGAGGAACAGAGTAGGAGATAGGTGACATCACAGGGGGGAATGGCAAAAAGAAATGCAGTTCATTGGAGGTCAGTGTTACGTGACAGATGTCAGACACATATCATGGAAAGAGGAGTGCCACAAGACAAGCATGGGAAAGTCAAGAAATGGAAGGTGTACACTGTTGCCAACACCAAAGTTTCTTGCTGGGTGTGCATGCGCGTGTGCCATGAGGCGAGTAGGGCAGTGTGCGTGTAAGGTAGACTGAGCATGTGGGAGCCTGTTGGCAGACTTGTAAGACTGTTTGCGCTGGTGTGCGCATGTTTTAACCCGAATAAGTAGATTCTAAACCGTGTAAGCATGTGTGCATGCATGTAAGCCACTGTGAGCATGTTTCCGCTGGTATGCGCATTGCTCCTCCCTGAGGAAACAGAAAGGAAAAAGGAAGCAACAGAATTAGTAGGAAGCTAGCAGGGAATACTGCTGGAGCTAGCAGTTGAAAACAATTAGAAGCAGGCAATTGCACAGGCAGAATAGTAGCCCAGCCCAGCACATAAAACTCTGCAAACAGCAGTGCAGGATGTTTCTCTCAAGAAACACTGCAAGACAGGAGTAAGCTATTAGAAGTGAAAACTGAAAAAGCTTAACTCAGAGCGGAAATGCTAGGGGCTGCCATAGCTGTCATAAGGAGACATAGGCGACTTGCTGAGGGCGGTGACAATGCAAATGGTGCCAGACAACCCACAGTGAGGAGACGGAGAAGAGTGTACAGGCCCAGGGTCACCTACCACGGGTTACATGAGCTGGAGATAGTGGAGCACTATAGAGTGGACAGAGACCTCCTGCAGCAAATTGTCGAACTGTGCAGGCCACGCCTCACACACAGAACCTACAGAGGGGAACCCATCCCAGTGGAAACCAAGGTATGTGTTGGCCTAAGAATACTAGCAACAGGTACCTTCCAGAGACCAACTGGTGATATGATGGGGATATCACAGGCATCAGCCTCCAGGGTACTGCACCAGTTCCTGGATGCCATGTCAGCACATGTCGGTGATCATGTATATTTCCCCAATGCCCGTGAGGTATTGGCCAGCAATATGCATCTCTTCTAACAAATAGCGGAATACCCTGAGGTAGTGGGTGCAATAGACTGCACGCACATACGCATCAAAGCACCAGCCAGTGAGTGGGGTAGGGTCTACATAAACTACAAGGGCTTCCCCTCCATCAACTGCCAGGTCGTGTGTGATGCCCAGGACATAATAATGAATGTGTGTGCTGGCTGCCCTGGGAGCTACCATGATTCCCATATCTGGCATTTGACGCAGCTGTACCAGACATTTGCCAATGGGGACATCCCACATGGACACCTAGTGGGGGATGCAGGTTATGCACTGGAGCCGTGGCTGATGACAACTATCAGAAACGCACACACACCTGAGCAGGAATGCCATAATGTGGCACTTATCTGGCACAAACACGTAATGTAATAGAGCGTGTGTTTGGGCTGCTCAAGTCATGGTTCCGGTGTCTGGACACATCTGGTGGAGCCTTGCAGTACTCACCAACTACATGTACCCAAATTGTCATGGTATGTGCTATGCTACATAATATGATCCTGCGAAAACAGCTGCAGCAGGACCAGCATAGGGCTGGGCCAAACAGCCCCCCACCATTGCCAAGGCCATCACAGGCAGAGCGTGACTCGGAGGAGGAACAACCTGAGCCTGCCCCAGTAGGCAGAAGGAGGCGTGCCCAGTATGCCCTGGCCTTGGCAAAGAGGCAATGCATAGCACATACACTGGCTCAATAGGAACCCTGGGAATGATATCCCTCTCTGACTCACTCATATAATAACAGGGATGCCTAAAATGACATAACCTGCTCTCAAACATGTACAGGGAGTGTAGTATGTGCATCCGACAGAGGCAGCCCTGCAGCACCACCTGAGGCATGATTGCCATGTGTTAAGCAATGTAACACCATGTAGTATATGCAAACTTGATGACCCTGACTAACATCCTACCCTCACCAAGCATGATGCCACAATATGAAGATGAGATGATCAATTGCAATAATTGGCTGAAGTATTGCTGTTAGTCAAAGAGGATCCAATGTGTATCAGCCTGGGATGACATGCTGAGCATGACATGATGCTCCACCTGCTAGGGGTGGAATGCACCTATCAGTCCTGGCCTTATGGATACTGGCAAAGGCTGTTGTTACCCACAGCGTGCCTTGAATAGGTAAGGCTGAAAACACAAACCCACCTCCAAAGGTATCACAAGGGATAAGAACCTAGATGTAATGCTACCCAATGCCAGAAGTCTAAACAGCAAGATGCATGCAGTCTAAACTCCCCCAGTATAGAGAATGTTGATATCTGTCATGTAACAGAAAACTGGGTCAAGGCTCACAACAGCACCCTAACACTACCAGGTTACACCTCATACTGTGCTGTACAGCCTCAAAACATGGAACAAGCTACAAAAGGAGGGTGACTAGCAATAATTGTTAAGGATAACCACACCCCCATGTTGGTACCACAACAAGAAGCAGCATGGACTAGCCATGGTCAAGTAACAGTGGCTAAAACTGCCTCCCAGTTTATAGCCTGCTACAGACTACCGTCCTAACACCAGGAACTGCACTTGGCCTATGTTGGAATACATGAATATATCAAGCTCTCTAAACCACATTATATTGGGTGACTGAAAATACCCAAACATAGACTGGGAGCATTATTCTAGCTCCAACACCCTAGGACAAAGGTTCCTAGAATCCATAAACCAAAATGCTCAGGAACAACGTACCACTCACACAAGAGGGGTAAGCATACTGGATGTGATAATCAGCAACATGGGTACTGGATGGCAAGATGAGAAGTGTATCCCTCACTGGTAAGATCAGACCATAGAGTAATCACACTGGATATACACATCCTGACCACAATCCCTGGCCAGAAAACCACAGTGAAAAACATGTGTAAAGCAAATGTTGCACTCCTCCAAACTGATGTGGAATCCATTAAAGGCCCTGTGCAGGTGCAAAATATGGGCCACACCTCAGAACCTGTTATACAGGCATTCCATGAACACTGCCAGGAATGCATGGATTATGCAATCCCAAATAAAACCAAGACACAATGCCATACACGCAGGCATCTGGCATGGTGGACCCCAACCATTACCAAACCATGCAAGAGAATGAGGAAGCTACTACATGATAGAGCAAAATTAAAAAGGGAAGTAATCTCTGATCAGTAGTATGGCAATAAAATATGTCCACTCATACAATCCACTAAGGCCAGCTACAACAAGTTGAATCTGTGAATCTTGAGGCAATGTTACACCTGCCCCATGTACACAGACAACCCTCACCTCCCCCAAGAAATACAAATATATGTGAGAGATGCAACCATTTATCCAAACCGGAGGCTGAGCTCTCTCAACTCAGTACTGTCAAAACTAGTCAGGAGGAGAAGGTAACCACACACACCACAAACCCAGTCTCACATAGACCTATCACAACTGCAAACCAAAGACATAAACACAGAAAAACATTCCTGGAGGCTTTAATTACAAACGCACCACATCAACAGAGGCCTCCAAAGCAGACACCCAAGCAACCACTACCTCCAAACATAGCACATGCAACACATAGTACACAAAGCTGGTGTGCCAAACAGTCACAGGCCAGAAGGAGAAACAACATGCCTGATACAGTTGTAATAGGTGACTCCATAGTCAGACACACTGCTGTCCTGCTCACCAGACTGAACAAGGGAAAGGGTACAGTAAGATGCCTGTAGGCTGCTACAATACGCCACATAACACAAGTATGCAGGTCACCCCAAAACAAGTAGAAATATGATGCAGTCATTGTCCATGCTGGCGTGAATGACCTGAGATGTAACTCCCCAGACTACATGAAAAGAGACATAGATGAGCTCTCCGATTATGCAGTCCAGGCCGGTATGACACTGACCTTGCGCAGCATCCTACCCTCACCAAGAATGATGCCACAGTACAAACACAGAATGATCAGCTTTAACAAGTGGCACAATTACTGGTGTCATTCCAAGGGGATCCAATGTCTGTCTGCTTGGGATGTCATGCTTGACAAGCCATGCTGCTGTGCCAGGGATGGCTTGCACCTGTTACCCCTGGGCATCTGGATATTGGATAAGGCTCTTGTCACCTCCATAGAGCCTTTTGTAGGCAAGGCTGAAAAGACTAACCCACCTCCCTAGAAAACATAAGTGGAAAGAAACATAAGGGTAATGCTGCCCAATGCCAGATGTGTAAACCTCAACATGCATGCTCCCGAGGCCCTCCCCAGTATGGAGAACATTGATGTCCATGCAGTGACAGAAACCTGCAGCAGGGCTCCTGACAGCACACCAGCACTACCAGGTTATACCTCATATCATGCGTTATGGCTCCAAAACCTGGACCAAACCATAAAAGGAGGGGGAGTATCCATATTCAGCAAAGATACCCACACGTCCAGGTAACTGACAATGCACGAAGCATTGGAGACCACCCATGTGCAACTAACCATAGGCAAAACTGCTGTACAGTCTGTAGCATGTTACAGACCACACTCTCACAGACAGGAACCCCACTCAGCCTTCCTGAAGACACTGGACAGTATGAATGTCTCACCAAATACCAAACAAGGTACTCACAAATTACCACATAGGTGGTAATCCATTATGTATGGAAGGAGTAATCAGGGACCTAGGGACACAAGTGGACAGTAACCTGTCATGTGACACTCACATTGCCAACGTGGCTAGGAAGACCATCTATATTGGCCACCTTATCATGAAAGGATTCACATCTATGTCAACAAAGGTCATTGTGCCCCTATACTGTTCTCTTATCAGGCCCATAATTTAGTACAATGCCTCATTTGGGATGTACCTTACCCGACACCTGCAGCAGTTAGAAAGACCTCAAAGGTACCTCACCAAGATAATAAAGTGTCTCAAATATATGTTATATGCTGCCTGGCTGTAGACACCCCAGCTGTATGCAGTCACATACTGCCTACGCAGAGGCATTGTATGCCTGTTGTACAAGGCCATGTCCAACACAGGATTAATGGACATGCTCCACCCAAGAAAACCCAAATCCATCGGAGCTGTGAGAGTGAGAGATGTCAACCTCAACACATAATGAAATAGGATGTGCTGGAGGGACAGATACATAACCCAGAGGCTCCCTACACCCTGTAACGGAATCCCACTCCATGTTAGGCAGAGCCCCTCACTGACTCTCTTCAACAGGAATCTTGCCAAGTGGATGGGTGATCGAGATGTACACTGGGGTCTTCACTGTGTCACGTCCAGACAGAGGCACAGTAAAGTAAATCCTAAATGGCCATAATATTCACATAGCAAGGGGTGGCTAAAGCCACACACACTCTGGCTAGGCTTATAAATGCCATAGGGCGGATAGCCTAGTATGAACCTATGAACCTATGAAGATACAAATTGTACAGGACACTAAGGATAATCACAAGGCTTTCTTAACTGATGGTAGGAACCTTGTTGGGAATTCACAGATATGCTCTGAATCACTCAAATATTACAAACAACGTACCAAACACACACACATATTGCCAACATCCAACCTGACAGGTGCAGTGCAACCCCCCCAAAAAAAATGCCAAATATCTATCCCAGTAGAGTGCTGGACCCATGACATTGCAGATGCTGAGGTAACAGCCAGCATCTACAAAGCAAAACACACAGCATCAATGGTACGAGATGGTGTCCTGGGCTGAGTCCAACATGGACTCCAAGAAGAATGGAACGCCAAATAACACTACTGCTCAATGTCAGCCTTACCACAGGATATGTACCCAAAGAGCAGTGTACAACAACAGTGGTTCTTCTCCACAAAGGTGTTGCCTGAATGGATACTGCAAACTACCACCCCAGAATCCTGACAAGCTTGGTCAGCAAAGCTATGGAAAGGATCAGCATGTACCTCAGACATAAAGATATTGGGGACCTACTGATACTGGACCCTACCCAGTGTGTCTTTCTTAAGTGCAGATCCTGCCCCTTAAACATGTTTGACTCATTTGAAACAGTCATTAAGGTCATTGATGAGGGGAATGTGGTCCACACAGCCTAGCTGGACCTTGCAAAAGGCTTCCATACAATACCCACGTGTTCATTATAGATAAGCTCACCAGCTTAAATATAAACCCCTATGTCAGTAGAGGGGTTGCAAACCAGACCAAGGACAGAACTGACATGGTCAGAAATGCTGCAGCCATGTCAGACTACAAACCAGATACAACTGGCATCCCACAAGGCTCGGTCCTGGGACCTCCCTTGTTTGGTATATATGTCCCACAGGTACAGGCCAACATGGAAGGACTGTGTCTGAACAAGTTTTCAGAGGACTACAAACTGGCCACCATATCTGACCCTCCAGCTGACACAAGCATCCCACAAAAGGGCCACATAGAAACAGACAACTGGTGCCATAGCCATGTCAGCAAGCTAATTGCAGAAAAGTGTATAGTCAACCACTGTGGATATACAGTAAGTGCCCACCAATTACCACATAGGTGTTAACCCATTAAGTACTTAAGATGTAATAAGAGACCTGGGGACACAAGTTGATGGATATCTTGCATTGGACAAGCATGTGGCTGTAGTGGTTACAGAAACATACCATATACCCACCTAATCATGAAGGTAGTCAGATCTAGATCAAGGGAGGTCATTGTGGCTCTGCAGTCATCCTTCATCAGTGTCACAATTGACTACAATGGCCCCTGTGGGATGTACCTCAGCAGACACCTCCATCAACTGGAAAGACCCCAAAAGTACCTCACCAGGAGTATCAAAGAGCTTGAACAGATGCCATGTGTTGCCTGATTAAACAAACTGCAGCTCCACACACTGCCATACTGCCCACCCAGAGGCAAGCTGTGCCTGATGTATAAAGCCATGTCCAAGCTGGAATCAATGAACATGCTGCACCTTGTACAATCTGAATGGCAGTGAGCTATGCACATGAGAGACCTGAACCCCAGCACTGACATACATAGGACAAGCTGTACTGAATGATCCATAACACAGAAGCCACCCCCACTCTTGAGTAAACTCCCAGTACAGGTTAGCCAGAGAGTCACTCATCGACTCTCCTCAAGAGGAATCTTGATGAGTGGATGGGAGATGGTAGGTTTACCCTGGGTATCACTGTTATGTCACAGGTAGATGGAGGCACAGTATACTAACCATGACATATGTCATGGCAAACTCTAGTTACAATGTGTGTCAAAGGACAAACACACTCTCTGACTAGCATTAGAAATGGCCTAGGGCACATTGCTAGTGTTTGCCAATGTCCACCTATGTTGTGGAATACACTACCAATGTTGGACAAGCCTGGTTTAAGTAGTCCATATCTGAACATAATGCAACATGGTCATATGTGCACAACTGGCCCCTAACCAGTCTGTTGTGCTCACTATGAAAATTTAAAGCAGTGATAGGACTAAAGCCCAGGATACTGTCCACCACAGTGAAAGTACTGAACTAGTACACTATATGGTACTACAGTGTTAGGTCAGTATGAAAGGATGTTGACAACTGTATGCAAAGTATCCCATGCAAACCCTGCAGGCACAGTATAATCCCTGTTGTGTTCAGACACAAAGCAGTTGGCCAGTAAGTACACAACATGACACCCAACACACAACCATAAACATGAGATATTGTTGAAGTTCACACTCATCCACAAATGTGGTGGACTGCAGAGTTCAACATATGGAAAGCTCACACTGGGCATGCTCACACACTTGGATAAATGAGACATATGTCATACACCATGCCATGGAAAGCCTGAACTGGGCATGCTCACACACTTAGGCCATATCTCAGTTTAGCAGTTGGCCACACATGTCTGGTATTTGTACGTGTTATTCCAGGAACCAACCACATTACAGCAATCTGCCCAGTGCACACAGTTAAATGACTACAGAGACATAAGTGATATAGTGGATCCCTCTCATATTCAAACATCTTCCACAGATACACAAGTTGTTCATAGAAACAGGGAATGCTATGGCAATAAAGACCTGCAAACAGACTATCAGCAGCAAATATTGTGCATCTGACAATTAAACATATGGGTGTAGAGGTCAATACTAGGCTGTTTGCCCTAGGGAATGAAAGCTTAGCCAGAGTGTGCTTGGCGTCTGCCTCCCCAGTACAGTAGGCTACTGTGCCACTGTAAAGTAGGTCACATAAGGCACCATTTGAGGCTAGTGTGCTGTGCCTCCGTCAAGCAGGGACACAGTGGAGATGTAAGGGGTTGAATTTGCTATGCCACATCCATGTGGCTGGTGTGTGCTGGAAGAGGGTTGGTGAGGACCTCTAACAGTAAGTGGGCATCAATAACAGACTGAGGGGAGCCTTATCTGCAGTGTCTGAACAATTTCACTGTCAACACTCTGTCATGATTATTATGAGGGATTGAAGTGTCGTGCCAGTACTGTTCAGAGATGTCCTCCCTCTGTGGACTACTGCTCTGCAATGTATTAGCTCACTCCATCTGTTGGACAGCTCATATATGGCTGGTGTACACCTGACAGGTGTCCTGTTGTGGAGGAGTCATGGGTATATTTGGGATAGCATGGTCAATGCAAACCTTCCACATGCTCATAGAATGCAATTGTCAAGGATTATGCAGAGTGGCCTGTATACTCCCCCAGCATGGGTCCTTTGAAGTCTTCCACCCCAGTCTTCACATGTGCAAAGTCTGCTTTTGATAAATACACTTTGTTTGCAGTGACAACCTTGCCTGGGGGTGGGGATGGGATATGGATGTCCAGGGAAAGGTGGGTATGGTCAGATATCAACAATGGTGGTCTACCTCTGGTGTGAAACAGTGAGTACCCATGTTGCAGATGGTCAGGTGCAATATGTATTCCCTCTTGTGGCTGTGGTGAGTGGTCCTGCCATAGCACATGGACTCACAAATTGTAGTGGCTGTAGGGTAATGTTGTAGAGGCCTGAGTAGTTCCCACACACAATATACCTGTACCTGACGTTAACAACTGGAATAGTGTATGTGAACACCTTCATATCTTGGCACTGTTCCCAGGGAAGTAAAGTGTGTGTCCTGGATGTGGGTATGGGTGGTCTGAACTGGTTGTGTTGTGTGTTACAGGTCCTGTGGTCACGGAGCATGGTATAAAATATAATCTGCCAGTGCTGATGTGCATATCTGACCCTGAAGTAGGTGGCTGCAAATGCATATATATGCTATCCCCCACCTGACAGGTAGTAATAGATGTACATACCTCTGTATAAATAATGATGTCAGCACCCTATAAATACTGCAGGTGCAGAGCAGATGCCCAGTAATTCGGATAGCGCACTCTGCTAATGCGTCCGTCTCGAGTGTAATAACATAGTTAGGTAGGGGTTTGAATTCTGCCAATGCTCAGTGTGTGCATTTGGGAGAGGGGGGGTAGTGTGTGTGCAATTCTGTGTGAGAGAAATGTTCCTTTTAGCAACTAGGAGAACACACTACAGGATGCACATTCCCCTTTCTAAACACTGATGATGTCAGCACCCTATAAGTACAGCCAGAGAAGAGAAACCTCCCAATAATGCAAATAGCGCGCTCGGCTACTGTGTCTCGTACTAGTGTCATAACATAGTTAGGTAGGGGTTTGAATCCTGCAAATGGTAAGTGTGTGTGTGGGGGGTGGAAGTAGGGTGTGTGCAATTATATGTGTGAGAGAACTGACCCTTTTGGCAACCAGTACAACACACCAGCTGCTGCATATTCCAATCTCTACACAGAGATGATGTCAGCACCCTACAATTACAGCAGAAGAGGGCAAATCTCCCAGTAATGCAAATAGCATGCTCTGCTACTGCGTCTCTCACTACTGTCATAGCACAGTTAGTTATGGCTTTGACTTCCACAAATGCCACGTGTGTTTTTGTCACACAGCATGCCCATGTGTGTGGGTTGTTGTTCACAATAATGCATGACATCAATTAAACCAGTAATGGCAATGCACACATATGATGTATGTGTGTGCCAAATACACATATATACCTGTGACCTTCAATAGTTCCCATGTCTGACGCCTGCCACATGTGAATACATGGTATTTGCATTGGATAACATTATGACTGTGGTTTTCTGTGCGGGTGTTGCATGTGGTATGTGTATATACAGTGTGAGTTGTATATGGTATCATCCTAGCAGCGAGGGATACACATCTGGTCTGGGGCATATAGTCTACATGTTGTTGATGAACAGGTGCTGCATGTTTTCACCTGTTGTGGGAGTGGTAACAAGTTGTTCCATATCAATGCAGTGACTACATGCTAGGAACCTTTCAGCTAGGGTGTTGTAGCTACAGTAATTCATCAGCATTCAGTAATACATCAGCATTCTTGGTGACGGTATGATGCTAACCAAGGTCAGGGTCATACCAGCCTGTGCCACATGCTCAGAGAGCCCTTCTATGTTCCCTATCATGTAGTCCAGGGAGGTACATCACAGGTCAGCCATAGTGGCACGGACAATGACTGAGTCATATGTGTCCATGCCTCTGACTGACCTGTATGCTTGTGTTATGTGGTGGACCATAGTGCCCCATGGGCATATCACTGTGACCTTTACCTTGTCCAGCCTGGTGAGCGGGACCTCACTGTACCAGACAATAAAGATACCTAACACAATTGTAGCAGGTGTGTTGTCTAGCCATACAGGCTGTGACTGTTTGGCACACAGGATTTGTGTGCTATGTGTTGCATGTGCTGTGTTCCAGCTTAACGTATGCCTGTGTGCCAGCTGCAGAGGTGTCTGCTGCTCAGGCAGGATGCTATTATGAGGCTCCAAGAATGCCCCAGTGTGTTCATGTGTTTGGACTGCTGTCAGTGTAGGTCTACATCAGACTGGTATTGTAGTCACTGTAGTATTTCATGCCACCTGACAGGTTATGCCAGTACTGGGTTCAGAGTGCTTAGTCCCCAGTTTGGCTATGTGGTTGCATCTCACACATGTGTTGTACGTCCATGTGTAGAGGAGAGGGTTGACTGTGTACATGTGTCAGCTGTGACATTGCCACATGACTCACATATTCCACAACTGTACCATAGAGGTGACTGACAAGTGACCTTTGCACATGCTACCATAGTATTGTGATTGCCATGGTGATTAACAGCACATAGGGCCAATGGGGAACAAGGTACAGAAGGTGAGTATGTGAGGGTGTAGTGCCTGTGATTAGTTAGCACTGGCATATATGACTGCTCACGTGGTCAAATGCCAGGTAAGTCATATGCAATGTGTCACAGGCAACGTACATGTGAACAGGACAAACAGTGACGTTCTGTCAAGTGAGACATGGACATACATATAGTAAGCCATGCAGATGTCACTAGGAATCCACAGAAACTCCGTAAATCTGCATTGCAGGTAGAATCAGTGTTCCAGGGTAACTGCAAGCAAACATGCATGCAAACAAAGCTACAGTAAGCAGGGCTGCATGTAGTCCATTGTACAACAAACAAGCTGTACCACTTCCAGTAGGTAACAGTGCAAATATGCAGGCACTATACACATGTACATGGAAATACACAGGTCAGATGGCCAGGGTCCAGTCTCAGCACACACAAGTGTACAGACCATGTACCATCAGGATGTACAATAACCGGATGGAAACCCAGGTGCTCATACCTGCAGTAATACACATGTCAAATAACAGACACTGAGCCTTCACTCAGTGGTTCCATACTTAGTAGGACGTATGCTACCTGTCCTGCCACCACAGTATCCCCTGACATTTATGGGGACTCTCCCTCCTGTGAAAGTTAGTTTTGTGTGTTGGGGCTGTCTAGCATGGTATGAGATGTGAGCTTGCAGTGCTAGGGTGCTCCTGTGTGTCCTGTACCAGTCGTGTAGTACTGCACACATATCAACATCCTCAAACATCCGCATTGCAGAGTTCAGTGTGGGCAACATGCCACTTTCAGTTTACATGTCCATCATTGCATATCAATACTTTCATTACCTTATACCCTGTGCTACCTATGTATGTGGCCTTCTGTTGACATCCTTACCACCAGTATGCAAACATGTGCAGATGATACACTATGGTACTTACCATGGGTGTAGAAAACAGTACAAGACAATCATACCCTTACTGCATCAGGCATGCTGGGATATACCCACAATTATATCATTACGCTGTACTGTTAACAACATGATACTATTACTACACGTCTATGTAGTCACCCTGTGCATGAGCAACATGTTAACCTGTACCTGCACTGATGTTACAGATTGCAGGAGGTGGCACAGTTTCATCATATGCACAGGGTGTGAACTTGGTATGCCTGAGTCTGCCACTGATACCACCAATTGACATGTATGTGTATGTGTGTTGGTGAGGGACAGCAATACAAGCTGGGGCAATGTTGATGCAGTGTGTGCGTGTATGCGGTAGCCCTAGGTGTTGCCAATTCACATGTGTGTATGGATGCACACAGTTCCACCTCATGGCTGCCATATACCGGTGTTTGTGGACAGCCACATACTGTACCTGCCAGGTCATACAGATCAGTGTCTCTGGCCACGGACACGGTACCTGTGCCTTGCAGGGGTGCTACGGACCGTATCCGGTACTAATCCAGACTGGGAACTGTCATTAGAAGCAGGTGTTCATTGACTGGACACGGATCCCTGTTGGGCCTGTCCAGAGCCACGTGCACGTGGTCTCCTGGGGCGGTCTGATGACAGCACAGACCCAGCATTGCTGGGGCTGCTGGCACTATGGGGGCAGCCGCGGCCCTGTTGTCATCTGCGACGACTGCCAGCTGCTGCTGTTGCTGGCATACGCCCACGTCGACGCCTCAACCGTCCACCATTGCCCTGACTCATGGACATGTAGTTGTGGAACTGATCTAATATGTCCCCACAATGTCTGTCTATGACATCGGTGAAATTACGGATGCCAGCCGCAATGTCATGCATACTGTCACTCATGGCTGTGCGACATGCTGTCAGCTCCCTCAGACCCTGTCTGGTGTACCGTTCCATATGTGACTGTGCCTGCATGACAGCCCGAAACATAGCTGAGGTTGTAAGACTTCTATGGGCACATCTGATAGGGGCAGTACGCCCACGGATGCTCCCACAAGAACCCCTGGACATCTGTCTGTGTGGTACCATCTCAGGGCCATGCCCATGGCTGCTGTGTGGAGAAGCATGTGCCACAGATACCACATTACCCTGGTCAATGCCCACTGTATCCTGTCCATCACCTAGGGACATTGGTGACAAAGGATGTATTACCAGGATGACTGTGTGCATTGATGGGGTTGACAGCTGTGTACTGTCAATTGGCTGACCAATGACGGACCCTGGCACACCTTCCTGTGCCATTACACAGATGTCATCATTATCAGTACCCATGGCACCTGATTCAGGTTCCCTGCTGCATGACACCAGAGCAGCACCAGAACCTGTGGGAGGGAAACAGGAAACACAGTTTACAATGTCTACACAATGTTACCAGTGATGCACACATGCACAGGTGCACAGGTGCACACGTGCACACGTGCACTCATGCACACATGCACAGGTGCACGCATGCACACATGCACACATGCACACGTGCACACATGCACACATGCACACATGCACACGTGCACAGGTGCACACATGCACACAGTTGCACACTTGCACACAGTTGCACACTTGCACACTACTCAGTATGCGAGATATCAACACACAGACACACCTGCATGCATACACAGAGCACTAGTGATTGAGCCTAATATTACTATTACTATCAAGACTATTAAAGGTATTGTTAATACACACTCACCAGCATGGATAGGCTGCATTGCTGTTACACCGGAGGGACCTGCAGAAGTGAGGAGATTAATGTCAGTGGGCACAACTGTGCCATTGTTACTGAGAACGGGTATGCAAATTCCTTTCACAGGCATTGGTTTTGGGAATACACATTTCACTTTAAAAAATTGATGCGTAAAAACCGGAAACCCCTCAAATGAAATCCAGTGCACAACGTCAATTACTAGGTTTTATCAGTGTTTTTTTGGGGTTTCCAGCCTCCTAAAATGGGGTTCCTTTGTTTTTTGAGGGGCACCCACAAACAGGACCCTCCACGGGTATATGTACCACCCCACCACCTTGGCAATTTGCCGTGGTACCCATGGCTGTGGTTTTCGTTAAATCATATGAGTCGCCCTGCTTTGTTTTATGGGAAAATTTTACCCCGGCCGGTTTGAATGAGCCCCTCCTGGACTGGCTGGTCGGAAAAGGTTTTTTAAAATGGGGATTTTTCTCCTGCTAAATATGCTTTTTTGGGGGCCTTCCAAAAAAAAATTTAAACAGAAAAATTTTCGCAAAATTTGGCCCAAAAATGATCACGGGTCAAATTCCCCATTTAGCTCGTTGATTTGGAAAACCATTTTGGGGTTTAAATTCACCCAAAATGCAAAAAAACACATACTCCCAAAACCCCACGTAACACTTTTCTCCAAAGCACCCCTTTTTGGGGTTTTTTGGGGAAGGGGGTAATAAATACGTGCTACCAACAATTGGGGAATACTTCCCCCCTCCACCCCCACAAAAAACACAGTAAAACATTTCAAAAAAATTTTTCACTTTGGGTGGTTAGACGGGGAAAAACCCCCCCCCTGCTGACCCCAAATTTTTCTTGGAATCCCCAAAATCAACAGAAACCCATATAAGAAAACATTCCCCACAAAAAACTTGCTGGTGGCCCCGCCAAAACAATTGTTAAAAAAGATGGAACTCGAAAAAGACAAAATTTCCAAAAAGGGGAAGGGCATTTTTCACAAGAAAAGCATTTTTTTAAAAAAACACCATCAATTTAAGGGGGAAAATAGGGGAACAAGATAACCAAAGGCCCCAGTTTGAAAAAAACCTGGTAGAAACCCCCCAAATACCATTTGCCCCAAAAAAAATTCAGAACCCAAGATAAAACAGGGCCTTCAGTATTTTCCCTCCCCCCCCAAATAAGCATATTATCCCACAATTAACCCCCTGCCACAGTTTATAAACCCCTGTGCAAAAAAAGTAAAGGGGCCAGGTTTCCCTTTTTTAAAAATAAGAAAAAAACCACTAGAATTTTGTAACACAGCCTGACCGGGATAGACCGACAGGGGCCGATGGTTCCCTCCATAAAGGGAAAAAAAAACAAAAACAAAAAAAAAAAAAATACTACAATATGTATTGCCCCGGGGATACAGCATTGTTCCTCCCTAAGTGCACTTTATTATTACCCCCTTCAAACATTAACATGATCTTGGATAACCTTCTGCAAACTTACATTGGGGACATGTATAGGGGGATTTTGTTTCTTAACGTTGGGTTTTTTGCATATTCTTATCGGGGAAACCCCCCCAAATTTCTTTTGGGAGGCCCAACGTTTTATTGGGAGGGTTATGTTTGGTTGTTACATCTTCATGGGTGTCAAGAGAAACCGGGAGTTAATTTGTGGGTGAGTGTCTTGGTGTTGCACCCTGTCTTTGGTTTGTGTTTAGTGATTTCCGGGTTTTGTACTTATGGTTTTTAAGGGGGTTTGTGGGGTACTCTGGTAATTGGAGCCATTGTGGGGTGGGGGGGGGTCACTGTCTTCCATACTGAAACCCTGTCTTGAACATCCCAGTCATACCAAAAAAGGGCCATGTGTTTGGGGGGGACATTGCACATTTATGACCCTTTTCCCCTGACACATCAGGGGGGGGCCCAAAATATTGGGGGACTGGTTAGGGATTTGAAATTAGGGACCAAATGCCCCCCCTTTGCACCACACCTGTTGTCCCTTGTAAAGGGGTTTTATAATTTTTTTTTTAAAATTTATAATTTAAATTTTATAATATTTTATATAAAAAATTTTTATATATATATATATTATATATATATATATATATATATATATATATATATATATATATATATATATATATATATATTTTATAATTTTAAAATATTTATATTAAATATTATAAAAATTTAATTTTGAAAAAAAAAAAAAAAAAGGTTGAATGCATATACATATATTTAGATGTCAATTGTTGTTATGAAGTTTACAAATTAATCGAGGTGAAAAATTTTTTTTTGTCATTTTCATCTACAAATTTGTCAGTTTTCCTCCCTTCTATTATGTATACATATATCATATTTATTTTAATATATATTTTAATATTTATTAAAAAAAAATTTTTTTTTCTACATCTTCCCTATGATAAATATATAAATTTTTTTAAAATTATAAAATAAATATTAAACATACATAATTAAAACCCTACTTTTCATTGATAAAAAATTTAAACCCAATTGTTGTACAAGATACCCCACAACATATGTTTACACCTTACTGAATTCTTTCCCCCCTGCCCTAACTCTTAAATTACTTTGGGAAAAGTGCACATAGGGGGGGTTCACATATGTATTTTTTTAAAAGTATTTTTTAAATTCCGGGTTTTGCACACTCTTTTTTGTCCCCCCTTTGCCATTGGGGTTCTTTTTTTGTGGGTTTTGTTTTTTTTTTTGTTTTTTCCCTCTTTTCCCATTTCCCCCCCCCTCCTCCGGGGGTGCAATGAAAGTTTCATTTTGGGGGGGGGTAAGTGTTTTGTGGTATTCTTTTCCTTTCCTCTCCCTTTTACCAGTTTGCAATTTGAGACCATTTGTGACTGGATTTCCAGGGTTTTAGGACTGCAAAAAAGGATGTAAATGGGTGCCCTTTAAGTTTAAGGGGGGGACCAGTGGTACTGTGGCATTTCTGTGATTTTGGGTTTTCCTATATTTTTTTTGAGATTTTTTCCCTTCATTTTAGCCGACATGGTATGCCTGCCCCAAGTCTTATTTTAAGTGGGTTTTCTTTCCGTGGGGGGGGGGTTAACTTTAATATCTCGTTTGTTTTTGGTTTAAATTTCCCTTTTACTTTAATTTGTTTGTGGTGTTTGCTTTGTTGCTGTGGCTTTCCTATTTTCCATGTACATTCACACCTTGGAATGCTTGCTATATCTGCTAGGGTGTTACTGCATGCAGTGTGATCTGGCCATGGTGTGGGCCTTGACATCTATTAGGGTATTTGAGTATGCTGCTGAGCAGGCCCCAGAGACTCTCAGGTGCATCTTTTATCTGCCTCATGGAATGGTACATATCAGTGGGGTACACCCATTAAATTGTCTGGTATTCTGCAGTTGTGACTGTGGGTTAGCATGAGCATATGTATTACTACACTATTTCTGCCGTGCAAGTAGTGCATACTTTCAGTACTTCATAGTTACCATTGCATGTGTTGTAACACCTTTCTGCCTACTGTTTGTACATTTCACAGGGAGTCTGTGGGGCATCCCTGTAACTCAGTCACTGTTGCTATGTCTAGGCTCTTAACTATTCAAATATGGCAGTGTCAGACCTCTCAAGTGTACAGATATTTGCAGGATGTCCACATTTTTGCCTCATATTTTGGTCCATATCTCATAAACAGCTTTTTCTGGCAAATCACTCAGGGCTCAAGTCAGACTATAGTGGCAAACATTTCAGTTTCAGACTTTGTACCCTTCCAAACATCCAACATAATGCAAAACCTGTTAATCTCTCTAAGCTTGTCGGAGCAATATTTGAAATGTGTCCCTGTTTTTGGGCCTTTGCTCCACATTTTTTATTACTTAGTCCGGATGTGTTGCTGTAAGAGGTTGTGGGGTATGGGCAGTGATTATCCTGCTGTGAGTATGTGTGTGGCTTGCAAGGTGCTACAGTGACATTATTACCTACTAGCTACCAACTAGCATGGCTGTTTCTGTTCACACACTACTATTATAGAAATCCACTACATTTGACATTAAATATACGTGACTTGCTTTGTGTACTACACATCCTATATTCCCTTTACATTCATTCCTACTATTGCATGATATATTTATTGTAGCACCATGTTTTTATATAGCAGTCATGGCTTAGTGGTAAGTCATGCAGACTACTGTTTCCAAGGTCCTGGGTTCGGGACTGACAGTGGGATTTTATTTTGCTTTTGAGCAGACTACAGGCCTTGTCATTCAGAGTGACTAAGGCACTTTTAAGCAGTTGTAAGCAGGTTAGCGCTGGTTTGCATGGAGCTCACGCATGTGCACTGGCGTTTAGCTCCACGCACACATACCCGCTACAACTGCTTAAAAGTCTTACTCTCGCACACCAGCTAATTTCTTTGAAAGAAGTGAAAATGGGGAGACAGGAAAGTGGTGAAAAAGGGGTCACAAAGAGGGTGAGACAGTAGGGAAACAAGCTCGGGTTTTGCAGGAGGGATGTAGGCAAGGCCCATAGCTGCCCATTTCTTCATCAGCAACAGCTGTGCATATGTTTGTAATTTGGTGTGACATTTGAAACCTTCCACCCCTGAGAGAGGTGTAAGGACAACAATAATACTTGTGCAGCCAATTGTAATTGACAGTTTACATGTCCAGCAGACATGTTTGCAAAATGGGCAGCTATGTATGGGGCGTAATTTTTTTGTGGGTACAGAGAGCTGGGGAGGTAGGTTGGGTAGGTTAACAGACAAGACAAACAAGATGCATACAAGGGCGGTGTATGACACATGTGGGGGGGGTTACACAATTGACAGGGACGGATGTTTGGATATCGCGAGCCCATGAGCCCACAGATGGCAACAGTGGAACTGAGATCCCCACCCATGGGCAGTTGCCACTGTGCCTTCACTGCCCAGGACGGGGCTGTGCTGGGGGCTGTGTAGGCCGGGCAGCAGGCACACCCATGAGTTGTGCCACCTGTGCCTCAAGCTGGCATAGGGGCCCATGAACAGCGTCCCGGTTCTCCCTACGCACCACAGTCCGGACATTACGGAGGGTAGTGGATGTTCTCCTCTGGCCGCACTTGCAGAGGGGGGACGAGCCCCATCCCCTGCAGCGCTTCCACCCGCAGGTGGCACAGGGCTACCGGAGGAGGGTCCGGCCTGGGCACTACTGCCAGGTGCACTCGCCAGCTGAGGAGGGAGAGGTGGGTCCGCTGGAACCCGCCTTCCCTGTTGTCCTATGTTTTGCATTATGTTATGACAGTTTGGGTTAGTAACATACAATACCATTCACAATTAGTTGTAACAGCATGCATTAGTATTCCCATTAACCAAACACCCATATATTCAAACCATTGAACAGCAAGCATAACACATGCATAATTTGAACAGCAATACACAATCCAACAACATGCAGGGTTGATTGATGGCAACAGGCCATAAGGTTTGGATGTATGAACAGGGCAGATGCATCAACGTACATGCAAATATGTATGAACCAACAGGACAAATGTCCAGGGGTGTTAATTGTGATTGCACACACCAATTTCACGTGGAATGGATTATATGTGGTTATAGGGTAGTGTGAAGAAAATTTAATTAACAACTTCAAATACCAATACATATGCTGTACATTTCTAATAGCTGCAGATATATACACACTACAGTTCCGCCTACAGTTTCCTATGTAATAACTACTTCAGGTTGGTGATAGGAATGTTGCTGCTACATCAATATACATTTTCATTTTTATTCATACACATTCATATCTGGCTCTGTTCAGCTACATCATCCTGCTACATTTGCTTTATATAGCTATAGACAACTGTGGATGTTTGGTATTTCAGACAACCATACTATCTGCATATTGCAGACTGAGAGCAACATATCCAGATTTTGGGACACACATTCCAGCTGCGGTACCGTTTTCAACACATGTTACTGTTTGGTTCTGCCTGTCACATTCATTTCATTCTGTACTGACTGCAGTATACTTTATTCAGGAGTTATTACTACTTTATTGGTGGATTCATACCTCTTTCTCACACTCTCTCACTTGTTTTATTTTTACAATTCAGGATGGTACTTAATTCTAGGCTTTATTGACATGTTTTACCTGTAGTTATAACAATCCTTTCCAACAGTCTCACTTCTGTCATGTTTCTGTATTTCAACAGGGATATATTTCACACATGTGTTTTACTCAGCTTCTGCAGCTGTACTTTTCAGCCTGCTGCAGTTTATGTACTATTATATTACAGGTGGGACATCTTTATTTCAGACTTGTTTCATTTTTATATTTGGATTACAGGCTGCGTCACACTTTTGTAATCAAGCAATACTTGCAAACCCTCTTACACTGTTACTTGCACATTTTATTAATTAGTGACTACACTGCACTCTTTTGCTAACTGTCATACTTATATATTTATTTACAGTTACAGGGAGAGAATTACTGACCTACCTGGTGGCGCAACCGTGCCAGCCTATCGCCATAGGCTCGACGGTTTGCAGAACGGACACCTGCAGCTGTAATATAAATAAAGTAATATTGGAATACACATCTCCATAATATCAGCTAGGTTAATTTCTTACATAAATAATTAGATGTAACTTACTCAGTAGTGGGGCGTTGGGCATTTGCTGGGCCTCCTGGATCCAACGGTTCAGTTGTTCCTGCTTCCATCTCTTCAGGTCCGCATGGTGGTGATGGACCTGCTCACCAGTCCTTGGTATTCCTGTGGCACTGGTGAGATCATGAGCCAACCGGTCCCATGCCTCAGCCCTATATGCTCCCCACAGGACCTGGCCCTGCATGAGCTGGGCATCACGATTATGGACGAGGAGCCAAACCATATATTTGGACTCCTCAACGCCCCCCCTCTGTGCTCGGAAGCAACTACCCTCACCTACACCTGACATCCTGGCTGCAAGTCGGTTCTACAATCGGTTATGCTATGTATTCCTGCCTATGGGGCTTATATATGTCGTTTTTCCCACACTTATCTGTGATTGGCCATTTTGGAATTGTACCAGCTTTACAAAACCTGCTTTGTCATGCTCCTCTTTCTATTCATTCCTATATATATGCTATTACTACATTTGTAAGTGCAACTGTCATGGCTTAGTGGTTCAGTACTTTGACTATGGTGCAGGGTATCCTGGGTTCGAACCTGGCCATTGCTTTTTATATTTTATGTCTGTCTACACAGGCTAGGAGGTGTGTCTGTGTAAAGGCAGTTTTGATACAGCTTGCTCAACGTTACCTGTCGGTTAGCTTGTTGGTGCGGTGTGAAGCTCCGCGCAAAGGGATCACGCTGATTTACACGTGGTTTGGCTGTCAGCACGCATATTACGCTCAGCTCAGCTACGGGCACACAGTTTCAGCATGTTAAAATGCTGCTCAACCCCGGGCACTCATTTTACACCTTTTAAACCACTGCTCACCTACGGGCACTCATTTTAAACCTGTTAAAACACTGCTCACCTACAGGCAGATGTACTCAATTTGTTAGACTGTAGCTCAGTTATAGGCACATCTGACATTTTTTTTTTTTTTTTATCTCACATTTCTTCAAAATACATGGCCCATTTCATTACATTTTACATAAAATATAATTTTATATGTGTACATATATGTCAGGGACTTGTTTCGTTCTTATTTCACTAAAAATAAAAATTGATGTTGTGGACTCTCGAACCATGACTGCCTCCTCTTCAGCTGACGTCTCTACCGCTACGCTATTGCTTCTTGGCTTACTTTGCATATTTAGTTCTTATATGCTTTTCCACTGACTGCTAACTGTGGCTAAGCGACGGGCACACCAGCAAACGAAAGCACTCACGGGCAAACATCTTTACAACTTAAAAAAATATAAGATGTTCATTTATACATTTTATGTTCATAGTCTGTGGGGGCATGTGTTGTGTTGTGTTTATTCACATTTACACGGACTCTGTCGTGGGGGTTTACTTTCGGGACTTTTACTCTTCTGAGGATGTGTCCGTTTGCAGGGCTCGCCCTACGGACATGCCCCCTACTGTCTTCCACGGACCGTGTTAGCCTTAGGTGTGATTCAGCATGCCCTCATGCATATGCATGACATGCTGACGTCACACCGTTTAACTGCAGCCTCCGTGTAAGCCTTGTAATTCTTACACAGAGGCTTCATGAATCCTGCCCACAGGGTGAGGCCAGACTGACCTGAGGTACAAGTGATTTTTTTTTCATGTGAAGTCTGGCTGAGGAAGGTTAAGAGTCATAGAAGGCATGCTCCCCAGGATCCCGAGTAACTCTCTGGCAGATACACTGTTTTAAGTGGAAAAACTTAGGAAGAACTTATAGAACATTTCTTCTTTGTCTAGAGTAAGAAAAGCCCTTTAAAGGATAGAATCTAACAGGCATCCCAGAAAAACAATTCTGAGAGATGAGATATAAGATCTGTCTAAGTTAACTTGAAACCCCAGACAGAGCAGACAATTCTGAACACTTTTTAAGGACACTTGGCAACTGGAAAAAGAGTCTGCAGATATAAGTCCAAATATGGAAAATGTGAGTACTATGGAGTCTACCATAAACTAATAATGGTCTAGATATTTGCAAATACATTTGAAGTCTTGAATAGTCCAAAGAGTAAGGCAGAGAACTGATAATGTGATCCAGATATAAAAATCTTTAAAAAAAGTCTGAAGTGTTTTCCAGTGAGAAAGCTATGGTAAGTGTAATTCAAGTGTAGTTTTTACATGGAATTTAGTAAAGAAACAAGAGGTAACAGGTTTTGAAGGGACAACATTTTGTAATTTGGGACCTTCAGAAAAAGATTGATAATGATAAGATCTATTATAGTCCTCCAAGTCTCTTTTCTTTTTGGCACCGTAATATTCTTGAATAAAATCCTTTGTCCTTCTGGTCTGCAGGCAGTGGTTCTATGACTGACTGAGATGACATTTGATGCAGAATAGAAGAATACATGGATATTTCTTTCACTGGGCAAGGAGGGATATGGAAAGGACGGAGTGAATCTCATTGCCAAGTGTACCCCTGTTGGATGATTTCAGAACCCAGCTGTTTGCTAGAATGTGTTGCTCAAGGGAAGATGAAGACCCAGGTAAATTGAGTGTTTCCAGGTTAAGATGGGGGATCTGTAAAGCCTAATACTAATTCTGGCTTTTTGGAATGTTCTTGATTCTGAGAGGCTTTCCATTTCTTTTTAGGATCTCCATGCTATTGTTTTTTACAGTAATATTTGCAGGCAACGTGCTGCTTGAAATGCTTATTGAAAAAGGTAAAGATCATTCAAAGAAAATTAAGTATCCCAACATATTCTTGTTCTGCCCACCACTACCCAAAATATAAGAGCTAAAAACTACCACAGGTATGTAAGTCTAGACTTCTTTAAGATCCTCTCAGATCAATGTAACTATGAACCTAAAGGGGAGCTGAGGTGGAAGGAAGATTTTCATTTGCCTTAAAAAGGAAGTGAGAAAAATTAATGCTACCCCTTATATCAACTTTCCCCTCCCATCAAATATTTTGGGCACCGCTGTTGTCCATCGGAAAATTTAAAATTTCAGTTTTAACAGTTTCTTTAACCAAGCAAAACTTCTCATGACAAGCCCAGAAGCAGCAATACAGAGACAGTATCAGCACTGTCATAAGAACACTTGTCATAGGAAATAGAATTCATATTAGCAATATGTTTAGCAGATACAGTTTTGGAAAAAGAAATCATTGCAGTGTCTGCTTTAGGATTTGAAAAATAGTATTTATGAGTCTGAGGAACACTTTATAACATATCAGATTTTTTAAGGTTAGGGGCTGACTGTCAGGTAACCTGCAAACTATGAGGAAAACATTCTCTAAAGCAAAAAAAAAAAAATTAAAAAAAAAAAAACGGAGTAACATTTGTTGATTGGGGAATAGCCAGCTGTAACAAATCAAGAGTTCTGATGAAGGCCAGCTGATTTGGCTGAAAGTGCTTAACTTTGTACTGCATTCATTGTGTTTTAAGTGGTTTTAGTGTCTAACAGTATGTTTAGTATCGTTCTGTCGTTGTCGTTTGTCAATAAATTGTGGATTTATCATCTTTTGGCAGTTGCGGGCACTTATTGGTGGAACCGAAGATTTCTTAGTACCTGTTTGGATTTTTTATATATATATATATATAGATAGATATATATATAGATATATATAACTATATATATATATATATATATATATATATATATATATATATATATATATATATATATATATATATATATATATATATATATATATATATATATATATACATATATTATATATATATATATATATATATATATATATGGATCTACTTCAGTTGATTTAACTTCCATTTGCCTGAAATTCATTTGACTAAGACCAAATCATCTAAACTTCACTTCACCTACATTTCACTTCACCTAAAACTCATTTCAATGAGTTTTGGCAGTGTGTAGAGCACTGTAAGGCAAGTAAAAGGTATATTTCCTTTTGCCCAATGTAGTGCGACCCTGGAGTTAGAATATATAGTTAGAGGGATGTGGTGGGCATAGTCCCCCATGTAGTTTGGTTTTACTGAACAATATAAAAGTAAACCAGAGATTATAAAATCAAACTAGGTGGGTGGCTACACTCCCCACACCCCCTAGCTATATATTCTAACTCCAGGATTGCACTACAGTGGGGAAAAGAACATATGCCTTTTACTTGCCTTACAGTGCCGTACACACTGCCAGAACTCATTGTCAGTGAAATGAGTTTTAGGTGAAGCGAAGTTTAGGTGATTTGGTCTCAGTCAAATGAATGTCAGGCAAATGGAAGTTAGGTCATCTGAAGTAGACCTATACATATGTATATATATATATATATATATATATATATATATATATATATATATATATATATATATATATGTATGTATGTGTGTACGATACCAGACAACCTCGGTGTACGTTATGATCCCTCCTGGTGCTCAGAGACCAAAAAAGTAATAAGCTACCAAATTACTCAAGAACTCAGAAAACGAAGACAGCAATGGTGCAAATGAAGATTTATTTCAAGCACAGTCTGCAGCACAGACCGGTTTCGCTCAAAGGTGTCATCAGTGTGTGTCTTACACGGCAGTAAGCCTTAGTTTATGTAGCAGCATTTAAAGATACATGCACATAATACATTTGTTAGCAAATTCACCTTTTTACATTTTCATGTTTACATACAAATCCACTGTATTATGCAGTTAACCCATACAACATATTCATAATCATTACTAAAAATATCAAAAACAAGATACCTAATATCTCCCCCATAACTATCAAGACTTGTCTAATATACTCCATCACCAGTAAAAAAATATACAGATAACTTCTTAAATATAAATATGTGAATCAAGTTCCAACTGGCTAACCTTAAGATTAAAACATCACAAAGATGTCTATATATAGGGATTACACTTACAACTGGTAATTCAGCCCTGGTTTAAAAAGGGCCCTACAAATATATTATCCATCTACGTTCCTTATTGGACAATATATTGTGTCTGAACGTATCATTCTTGACTTGTGCCCAATTTTTGGCCGAAACAGATAAATATGACAAAGAATTACAAGGGCGTAAGATGAAAAAATATCAGTGGGATGTGAATGACTTTAAAAATGAAACTGTATTTTCGTGGAAAAAACAAAAATGGGGGGTACGTTTTTCTGATACTAAAGAATTTAGCAGACCTAAGAGGAAAAGAGTTAGGTCAATATTACAGAAAACTAACAATGCTTCTAGTACCTTGGAGATTTCTTCAAGTTTTTCAAATACTGACACAGAGACAGAGACTGGGGAACTGGGTGGGCTTGTATCACCAGTTTCCAAGAGGCAGAGAGCCCCTTTAGAAGGTGGGGGGGGGGTCAGAAACTTCAAAAACAAACAAATGGAGCAAATATTTCGGGCCAGTCTGCAGGCTTAGCACACAGGGTTTTACCTGAAGTGGTTATTAATGATGTTAATCAGTTAGTTATTAATCTAACTCAATATGTGTTTTCAAAAAGTTAACTTAGTGTGCTAAATAAAGGATTAGGATATGTACCATCATTCTATATGTCACATTTTGATGTAATAAAGGATGTTTAAAGTTTTTGCAGGACTTTGACCTTAAAGGATTTTTTTGCTCAAAAAGAAGATGTACATAAAATGGAAGGTGATTCATTTCATTTTAGGAAATCTGGGTTTCAACCCCCTTATCATAACAATGTAAAAACATTTGAACAGCTGATTATACATGACCTACAGGTGAACCAGGGTCAGATCGTTCACCCTTTTTCATAAAATCTTACATTTGAAGAAAGAAATGCTTTAAATTCTTTAATGCATAATGAGAATATAGTCACAGTAGGTGCTGACAAAGGAGGGGCTGTAGTTATTTGGGATAAATTACTGTATGAGCAA
>NC_056751.1:470714077-470731577 GCF_019279795.1 Protopterus annectens
CCAAAGCCTTTGATAACATTCCCCACTCCCTAAGCTAGGCATCAACTCCTATATCCCTAGGTGGGAACAGAGGCACAAACACAGAGGTAGATTGGACATACTGCTGTCATACGTTGAAACAGTTGCAGATGTCACTGGTTTTGTTGTAACATCCTTTATAAGGAATATGATGTCGGTAATACCAACAGATGTGAGTATGTACTGACTGCATTCCCCAGAGTACACAAATGATTTACCAAGGACGCCAACTGTCTGGGGAACAGACAAAACATAGCAGGCAGACATGTGGCCAGTCTGTGGACAGTGTGCCAGTGGCGAGGTATGTCAGAGACATATCACTGTGAGTCATGAATGCATGTCCACATAAACCCTGTCAATCTATCAATCCACCATGTGTATAACAGCACTGATGACATAGAATCTGTTGACATATCTGGGGATATGTCCCCCATGTTGGTTGGCTATCTCCACATGTCCTGTCCTGTGATGTATTGCCGCCTACTGTATGTGAATCTGCAAGCCACCATCTCTGTAATGTCCCTCATATAAGCAAGGAAATGGGGCAAGGCCCACATTAAGGAATGTCCCATATGTCATAACTAGCAGCAGTGTCCAGGCCCACAGCACAATACAATGTGGACACCTACATAATGGTATGGCTGTAGAAATACCTGACATCTTCAATTCTGTGCAGAGGACAGACAGAAAGTAGATATCCAACAGGTTATGCATTAGGATGAATGTTTTGAAAGATGCACTTCTGAAACTGAAAGGTACACCATTACTACATGATAGCAGCCCTCAATGACATGTCCAAAAAACATAATAGTCTACAGTTAATGTCAACATATCAGATCAATATACAATAGGAGATACATATAAACATACAGCTCATCACAATGTACAAGATAGTCAGTACTCAGAGTCCAGCTTTGCATGTAGGGGTGTATGGTTACAGTACTATAATCTGCAATCTACTCTTACTTGGAATGATACAATAAGTGTTAAACTATTTTTGTTATCCAGTGCACTGTAGCTGGTGTAACATGCAAGTGTGACTGCATATAAACTGGGATACTACCCATATATGAAACAAATCCAAAGAGAAAAGACAGTGGTACTACCCATATATACTCAGGTGTCCCATACAGTATACTCATACCCCTTGCTAATATAATGACAACACATAGAAGCATGTTATGTACAGGGAATTAAACACACTTATTAAAGATGTCATTATCCTGCTATTTTATCAGACTGAAATGTGATCATTGGTTACCAGGGCTGAGCTATGCTTAGCAGGTTTCAGCATTGCGTACATGTAAATGCTGAGCAAATTTGAGCACTGGTAAGTGAAGCCTACACAATATAAGTGCCTATTCATTTAACTGTACATTAGCACCACTTATCGTCATGCAAACCCATACAAATACACTCAAACCTGCTCAGAACTGCCTTAATCACTCTGTATTCAACATTCCTTGTTCTGCATAGCAACAAAATAAACAGCCCTTGCAGGTCTTAAACCCAGGACCCTGCACGCCACAGCCAATAAAATTTACCAGTAAGCCACCTCAGCTATATTGTTTGAGGATGTTATCTCAAACATACCCTTCTTTACAGTCAGTTTACAAAAGGGAAGAGACAATTGTGCAATTAGGAAGGATTGGTATCTATAAATATATATATCTGAATAGAAACATTCATAGAGAAAGAGAGAGATATGTAGGGAGATTCATATATATGCACAACAATATCTAGATATATTACGAATAAATACTGAGGTGTGTGTATGTATATATATATATATATATATATATATATATATATATATATATGTGTGTGTGTGTGTGTGTGTGTGTGTGTGTGTGTGTGTGTGTGTGTGTGTGTGCATGTGTGTATGTATACAAATATATACATATATATGTATACATATATATGTATACATATATATATATATATATATATATATATATAGTTATATGTGTACAAACATATGCATATATATGTATGTGTATATATATATATATATATATATATATGTATGTGTGCATATATATATATATATATATATATATATATATATATATATATTTATATATATATATATATATATATATATATATATATATATATATATATATATATATATATATATATATATATATATATATATAGGTTTACTATTAAAACTGCGAATGGTACTTGTTCGAATATCATTTACTCGAGTTGAATAATTAGCCTACTTGGCATGTCGAATATCAGATTATCAAACCACAAAACTACAATTTGCACAGTAAATTTGTAGTAATGTATTCGACCTAAAGTATGCGACAAAATAGGTAGTCGCACATTCATTGACGTAGATAACCATATGTACAGTGTTAAAAAGCATGGATTTTAGCAGATTTTAGCAGATGTTGTGGATGATACGTATGCCAAAGAGAGTAAAATGCAGTCAACGTCAGAGGTAAAGTAACACAGATTAATATGGAGAGGTGCATTGTGAATGGTATATCTATAGTATTTTTTAAACTTGTACATGTGCTTTACTTGCGTTTCATTTTATTTTTGATTGTATAGTGCTACCATAAGTACGTTTATCTGATAGGGAATGCAGATGCTGTGGATTGAAATATATTGTTTATAAATGAGGAATATAGCTGGTTCCAATTAGTAAAGTGTATATTGGTATGTACAGCTGTTATGGAAGTTATTTGTGTACCGGGTATTATGCATCATTTATGTGTCTTGGCAGGTTGATGACGGACAGCAAAATAATTTATATCCTGGAAAATTGCATGCAGTATATGGTGCAGTGAAATCTCAAAAGGGGAAACAGATGCTTGTAATTGACGGCTATATATATTATTTAGAGAAGATGGTTGGTGATAGGAAGCATTGGTGCTGTTCCATGAAACAGACTGAGAAATGTAAGGGAATATGTATAACAGAGGCTGATGGTAATGGTGAAATGTTGTTGAAAAGTACTGGCCACTTTCACGCACCCAACCCCGGCAAACCAGATTGTCTTAAGGTTAAAGAAGCAATAAAAAGAAATGCCACAAATACTACAGATGATCCTTGCAGAGTAGTGTCAGAGGTGTTGGCCACATGTTCAACAGATGTTGCAGTTGATCTACCTAACACTAATGCCTTGAAGCAAGTAGTTGTGCGAAAAAGAAATAAAGTTAGAGCAACTGCATTCAATGAATGTACTAATTTAAGGGAACTTACAAGTGAAATGATACCAATTAAGAGTGGTAGTTTCATAATTCAACATGCTGGGGAGGAGGTCCAGTCTCACCAAGTAGTCATTATAACTACTGTAAATAACTTTAAGGTACTGTGTAACGCTGCTTTTGTAATGGTTGACGGCACTTTTCCTATCCGTACATCAGAATTTCAGCAAATATACAGCATACACTGCCCACTACAACATGGTTAACACAGGAAAGCTATACCCTTAGTATACGGATTGCTTGCTTACAAAACAGAAGCATGTTATAATCACTTTTGTGATACTGTTATACAGTTATGTACACAATATACTCTTACTTTAGCACTAAAGATGATTTTAAGTGATTTTGAGAAGGGAGCGGTTAACGCTATCATACGACACTTTCCAAACTCACCAGCCAAAGGATGCTGGTTTCATTTTTGCCAAATAATATGGTGGCAAATCCAGAAACTGCACCTAGCTGCTGAATTCGGACAAAGTAGGGAATTTTCTGTACTGTGCAAGGAATTACCAGCATTAGCGTTTTTAAAGCCCGAAGATGTTATACCTACTTTCAATGATATTGAATGTTAAATGCCTGAGAATGGACAACCATTATGTGTTTTTTTAAAGAAAACTACTTATTTGGTAGACCTAGAAGATATGGGATGAGAGGTTGTACAACGGAAAGAATACCACCGTTATTTGACCTTTTCTTTTGGAGTCATCATGACACATGTACTGAAGGGTTCCCAAGATCACAGAACACGGTTGAAGGTTGGCATCGCCGGCTTCATAGTCTACTAGGGAGGAAAACATTATAAGAGTGAAAACAAACGAAACAAACCAGAACCAAAAAACGGACTTGTTCGATGAAAGTTTAATAAAAGACAAATAAATCCACAAAAACGAATGTCAGATAATATCAGATAAGCGCTTTCGTTTGGCTTCTGCCAAACTTTTTCAAACAGTTTACACATCACTTCCTGTTGGTTAAATAATCTTTATCTGTGATGTAAGCAATTAAAACCATTCAAAATGTTAAAGAGGCAGCATACTTGCGTAAATAAAAAACCTTTAAAAACAATGCAATCAAAGCAGTTTTTTTGCAATCAAAACAATTTTTTGCAATCAAAACAATTATTTGTATACCGACCAGATGGTCAATGAATGTGTACAAAAGAAACGTATGCATGTGTGTGCATAATAACTGCATGTAGTAAATGCAAAAAATGCAAAAAATGCACACAAAGGAACAGCGTATAATGTGCGCTCGCAAATCCAACCCTATGTACAAGGATGTCAAAGAATGTATGAAAATATGTAAAAAAATTATAAAATATATGAATGTAAATGGGAATAAACATAAACAAAATCACTTATGTTTGACTAACTCAGAATTAGAATGTTTGTAATAAGTTAATAAAACATCTACTTTAGGACATCCAATACTACAAACTTAATTTGTTTCTGTTTTACCTACAAATACATGAGTGCAGTATTGCTGCCAGTTCTTCTTTATAACCTCTCTTTTCACACTGAAAACATCTATTGAAAGATTCATGGGATTTTATGATATATTTGTTACCATCGATAAGATTTATATTCTGTTATCACATGATAGAATTAATTTGTTTGATCAACTTATAGATAATAGCTGCACAGGCCAATTTTTAGTAAAAGAGATGATTTCATAGTTGAATGTTTGAATTTGTGTGACATGTTTAAAAAGAGGTTAACGGAGAAATTAATAGATAAACAAATTAATAGATAACATCATGACTGAAGTAGTTTACAAAAGAGATAACTTACATTTACACCGTTACTAAATCAGGTAGTATTAAGTTCAAATACAGGAAATTTGGACAATGACACTAATATTCAAACAATAACCACTCAAACTAACATTGAAACACAAATTCATACAGAGTTTTATTACCACTTTTAATTCTGATAGTGGTTTTATAAACGACAACTTAAAGAAGAACTGGCAGCTTATTAAGGCAGATGCATCATTATATTCTCATTTTGACAGTACTCCATCCCATTTGGAAAACACATCTAACACAAAACATGGTAAAACATTTAGATGTGGTAGATGCAAATACTGCACTCATGTATTTGAAACAAACGAAGTGACTATAAACAACATTAAGATTTATTTAAAAGACAAAGCTTCTTGTAATACTGAAAAGGTTGTTTATTGTGCTTTATGCAATAACTGCATCACATTTTACATAGGTAAAACAGAAAGAAAATTGGTGAACATATAAGGGCTATAAGAAATGGAAACAAATTAAATGCTTTAGCTAAACCACATCTCACAACTTTAAGTTTGTAGTATTGGATGTCCTAGAATGGCAACTAAGGTTAAACGCAAATAATTGGCCAGGGTTGAATAATTTTTTATCTATTGGTAGTATTTTAAAGTTAAAATCACTTTTGAGATAATAAAACTTTTTCTAATACAATTTATTTAATTACAGTGGATACACCACCACATTTAATAAAGTAATTTATATTAAAATAGTTTATTTCATTTAACATTGACTACATGTATACATACACGTACACATACATTTACACTAATTTAAACCTTACAAGTTATTAACTTATTATTTTTTAATATTTTTACAACACCATCAAATTGTGTACTTTTAACATCTTTGTTACTATTATCATTTATATTACTTCTTCTTCTTTTCTCTTTTCTTCTTCTAGGCAGATCACCTTGCAGATCACCTTGTCCACATTATGCAATGGCAGTGGAGTTGAAGCTGCCAGAGTGGCCAGCCAGCCCTAACAGAAGGCACACACACTCACACTCACAGCACAACAGGGCCAATTTAGAGGTCCCAATCCAGCTGTGCATGTCTTTGGGGCATGTCTTTGGGATGCAGGAGGGAAACCCAACCCACTGAGGACAGGAGGGGAGGAGCAGCAGAGACAGAAGGCACCCCAGCGAGCCGAGGAGAAGAACACCTCTTGCTGTGAGGCGGCAATGCTAACCACTGCACCATTACTATATGGTTTTATTTCTTCGTATTCAAACACGGTTTTCGGTTTGTTGGGTATTGAGTGGAATTTATAAATAATACACAATGCATAATATTCATAATTTTTATATCTAATTTTTATATCTACATTTTGCATTTTTATATTTTTATATTTATAATTTTCACACTTACATCTTGTATTTTTTATACAATTTACATTTATATTTTACATTTTATAATCGACACCGCAAATACCATATATGGAATGAATTAAAAAACACAAACATTCTAATTTATGATTATTCTGAGTTAGTAACATTGATTCGTTAACATAGTTTTAGTATTTTATACATGTTCTCCTCCGCTAGCTTTAGTTTTGTGGAGAAATTAAAATTTTACATATTTTAACAAGATTACAATTATTAATTTATTGTAAGTTGAAATAAGTGATTTTGTTTATGTTTATTCCCATTTACATACATATATTTTATAATTTTTTACATATTTTCATATATTCTTTGACATCCTTGTACATAGGGTTGGATTTGCGAGCGCACATTATACGCTGTTCCTTTGTGTGCATTTTTTGCATTTTTTGCATTTACTACATGCAGTTATTATGCACACACATGCATACGTTTTTTTTGTACACATTCATTGACCATCTGGTCGGTATACAAATAATTGTTTTGATTGCAAAAAATTGTTTTGATTGCAAAAAACTGCTTTGATTGCATGGTTTTTAAAGGTTTTTTATGTACGCAAGTATGCTACCTCTTTAACATTTTGAATGGTTTTAATTGCTTACATCACAGATAAAGATTATTTAACCAACAGGAAGTGATGTGTAAACTGTTTGAAAAAGTTTGGCAGAAGCCAAACGAAAGCGCTTATCTGATATTATCTGACATTCGTTTTTGTGGATTTATTTGTCTTTTATTAAACTTTCGTCGAGCAAGTGCGTTTTTTGGTTCAGGAAAACATTATACATTTACGATATATTACATGCAATACAATTGGAGCAGAATCATGTGGAAGACCTACTATCTCGATTACTACTTTATTTACCACCTTCACTGAAACATAAACGTCTACTTGACAGAGAAGAAGCGTTTAGAAAGTTGTTGGATAAATGAGATACAATCACCTGTAGGGGTTTTACTACACTTGTAGCAAATCACTGTTCTTTTTAAATGTATTGTTATGAAAAAGTGAGCACTACTGGTTTGAACTGTAGCACATATGTAGAGTGCACTGGGAAACAATGATCATTGTAAATTACGTCGGATATGGCAGATTGTGTATGTTTGGTGTCACTTAGTGTGTTATATATCACTATGCAAACATAAAAAAACATTGGAGTGGTATATACAGCCATACTATAGTAATTGGGAAAGATGTTACTCTTGACTTTGCGTGCGTATGCATGGAAGACTACATGCATATGCCTGTGAGGTTTCAACAACACCACCAGCTTTCTCTGCGACTACTAACTTCAAGTTGCAGTACACCCGCAGCATACGTATGGCTTTTGCAAGCAATTGCACTGACAACTGCTTCGATGTCAAAAAAAGTCGATTTCGACAATTTCAACATTTTCCTACTTCTGAGTCGCTGTTACGTGCATTCGATGTTTTGGAATTCGAAGTCACAGTTCGTTTAACACTAAATTCGAACAAGTACACACACACACACACACACACACACACACACACACACACACACACACACACACACACACACACACATAGATATATATATGTGTGTGTGTGTGTGTGTGTGTGTGTGTATATATATATATATATATATATATATATATATATATATATATATATATATATATATATATGCATACATGTTCCAAAATGCCCATACAAACATTTTTCTTATTTACTTGATTTTTGTTTTATTATTGGTTTTATATGTATTTTAAGCTTACCTGAAATGGCACAGTAAGTAACATTAAGAGTAATGCAAGTGATTGACAATTTATCCGCCCAAGTTGTTTGTTCCTTTAAATTCATGAACGGAACAAATGGGTGAAGTTTTGATGGAACCAACTTGGGTGTTTGGAAAACACCATTCTAGTGAAAGAATTTGGTTGACTGGATGTCATCACGATTGATGCTTATAGTGCCATTTGCAACTTGATTTAATTGCTTTCCTATATGAGAAGTGCATGAGGTTATTTAAACTTTATACATCTTATTTATATTTCAAACTTTTACGATGCATTCATGTGTTGCAGTTAATATGAACATTTTACTGAGACCATTGTGTATACAACGAAAGCAAGTGGTAATTAATCCGTCAATTATTTCCTTCACATGTGGTGTAGTGAATGGTCTCAATGGGCGGAGTTTAGCCGATTTGTTTGAATGACTTATTTATGTACACTGTGATAGGAGATGATGTAGCATGTGACTCTATATGGGTCTGTTTTAAATGTTATGTTTTGATTTACTGATTTTAATTGTCTGAAGAAGTTCGACCAGAGAGCCGAACGAAAGTGTGCATTGGATTAAAGCAGCTTAACAAATTTGTTGTGGCTCTGTTGTGGCATTCTGGACAGCTTTCTTATTTTTACAGCAGTTTTTTCTTTGACATAGGTTGTGCATGTTGCACATGTGTGTAATATCAGTGTCAGTGCATACAACAGACATAAATGTGTACAGCTACCGGTTGTTGCAGTGCCCTGACACTGATATGGGTTACTAGAGTAGGCATGATATTCAGGTATTAATCAGAGAAGTGTCCTCCTGTGTTATGCCCCTCTGTCCATTACTACCACCACCAGCTATATCAACACCTATATACAGTGGATATCACAAGTGTACACACCCCTTTTAAAATGCCAGGTATGTGTGCTGTATGACAATCAGACCACAGAAGATCATTTCATAATATTTCTCATCTTTATGTGACCCCTAACCTGTACAATTCCATTGAAATACAATCAAAGTTGTTTCTTGGAAAGAGAGCAACTATTGCCAAGTGAATATGTGGCATGATGTTAGAGTCCAGACCAAGACGGATGAATGCTGTAGCCATCTCAATAAGTGCATACACAACATATCAGTTTAAGAGTGTGCACACTCATTCAACTGGCTTACTGTACTGAGTATTATTTCCATATATTTTCACAGACCAGATTGTTATTTTTCCAATTGAATTGTACAGGCTATAGGTCACACTACAGGTGGGGATTGTTATGCAATGAGTTATTGTGGTGTCATGTTCTAATTGCATAAGTACTAGGCAGTGCATCAGGGGTGTGTACACTTTATATCCAATATATGGACACAGCAGTACCTGACCTGTATATCCAGCCTCCACCATGGTACAGTAATCCCCTTTTGTGGACAGCAGCAATACATAAACCACATAATAGGTTGCGACATTGGCTGTACAGGTACACATAGTTGCAGGTAACAACTTGGAACCAAGTCCACCTATATCTGATCAAGCATATAGGCTCAAAGATGACTTCCTGTAAGGCTGATTATGACTATGAATCTCATATATCCACATCACCAAGGACAATTGCAACTGTGTCTCTACATATGTTGTAAGTCTCAGAGGACACAACACAATTCACCTTGCACTAAGGCTAAAGAACACCTCATACATATATGTCATGGATATAGGCAACCTGCATCACACAGGTTAGGTGATAACATCGCCACCCTGTTCACTCCAGCTGTACAGGGGTATATGCACATCAACCACACTCCTCCCCTCAGCAATGAGCATGTACATATTGCCTACTGATGGCAACAATGGCATATCTCCATGGGGCATAATAACATCACTGTCTGTCTCCTACATGAACTCAGGCATGTGCTCAGAGCTCCATCACATACCACAGTCAAACACAGACCTGCCACCATCCACACACCTTCCATATGGAAGATGCCCACTGTTAACCCTCTACACAGAAATGAATGGAGGATAGAGGATTATGCAATTAAGTGTCCAACATTGGGGGTAATAAGATAGCTCAGGGACAGGCATGTAATGCAAGCTTCTATAGCCATGACAGCTTGGAGGGTTTTGGTGTAGTGTGGGTTATTTGCAAGTAATATCCACTGTCGATGTGCATTTTGTCAACCATATGAGGTCCTGTGACCTTTTTCAGTTTATGTCTTCCAGGTAACATGCACAGTGCTCACCTACCAGCATTTTCTGTTGGGGAAACTGACATCATCACCCAATATGTGATTGGACATTAAACCCTGTTATTTGGATGGAGAGCAGAAGATGTGCAGGAGAGGACTGCCCTGTGGAACAATGTGGTCCACAGGGTAAATGATGCCAGCCTGCACAGCAGAACTTATGGGCATGTGCAGCATCAGGACATCAACCTCAACTGCCATGCTCATGAATGGGCTGCTTCTGTAGCAAGGGACCAGCTAGCCACAGGTGGGGGCCCAGCCATCCAGCCTCCACTGACACCCACCGAGGAGCTCCTCACCACACTTGTGCCACACGCCGAACGCACAAGCCATGACACTGAGGGAAGCATTGTGGAGGCGGGTTGCACACACACACTGGACAAGGACTGTGCAGGTAAGGGAAAAGTGGGGATTAGTACACTAATGTATCAGATATACATGTATCTGTATTGTATCTACATGTATGTGTGAGGTCCGATTGCAGTTGTGGATGGGGTTTTCTAATGCACAGAGGTGCACATCTATGGTGAGGACAGAACGTCATGTATTATTGCGGTTAGTACTGTAGATGTGCAGACATGCTGCATCCATCTTGTACCAAGGCCACATTTGAGTCTGCTGACAAAAACTCCCTCTCACAACTATAAAGGAGGCAAACAGCAACACGGGGAAAATCATTCCCTGTGTAGAAAAAAGCAGGTTAAAATACTTGGGAAACAACAATGGGACAACCATGACAAAGCATATATATTTAATAAACATTAAGCAGTAAACAGATAAGCACTTTTGGAGATGCCTCCTTCATCAAATCAATACAAAAAGTATAAAATCAGTCTGCATATAAATACACTTGAAAAAACAATTACATTAATTAAAACCTTTAACCAATTAACATTTTCTAGACTCTAAAATAGGTTTTACAGTTATAAAACCATTTAAGCCTGGTGGAACATCAGCTCTCAAACCAGCTATCCAGTGGGTTTCTTTAACTTCTGTGGCATTCTTTATATCACCACCTCTATGTGCAGGAGTGTAAATATCCAAAGCCATAAATTTAAAATCATGCTGTGAAAATTCATTAATGTGTTGAGCTACTGCACTTCTTTGCACATTTCTCCATATATCACCCATATGCTGTAAAATACATTCTTTTAACTTTCAGTTGGTTTTACCAACATACAAAGAAGTGCATTCTGAACAGGTTGCTATATAAATCACATTTTTAATAGAACAGCATACATAGTTTAAACATTTATATATCCTTTTAGTAACAGGATTTTAAAGGCTAGAAAATGTTAATTGGTTAAATGTTTTAATGTAATTGTTTTTTCAAGTGTATTTATATGCAGTCTGATTTTATATTTTTTGTATTGATCTGATGAAGGAGTCATCTCCAAAAACAGTTATCTGTTTACTGTTTATTGTTTATTAAATATATGGTTCTCCCATTGTTGTCCCTCTCACAACTACCTAGGACACTCTGTTCTGCATATCGGACAGCAGCCTGAAGCTGGTCAGTATGACATTGTTCTGTTGTTGCCTGACAATACCCCAGGCATGTGAAGCGCATGCAATTTACCATGCACACAACCATCAGTAATAGTTATATTGCTTTATTAAATAGCTATATTGCTTGTTGTGCATGTTCACTTGTGCTGAAGTTAACTGTATTGCATCAGAGTGGTCACCACTGGGGCCTATCTGACATGAATTCAACATTCCTGTAGCATACCTTACAACTTGTCAGTGCCAAGACATCTGGGCAGAGGCCAGAAAATTGTGCTGGACAAACAGCCTAAGGTAGGGTTATGCGTGACACATTAGTGGTATACAGTGGATATAAATTGTGTACATACCTCTCTTAATATGTAAAGTGTTCCTGTTAGATACCAATTAGGACCACAATATGATAGTCCATACCTCTTCCAGCCTTTAATATGACCCATAACAGGAACAGTTCACTTGTAAAAACCAAGCATCTGGACTCATGTATTGCACCTACAAGGCTGGCCACCAGTGAGGGTGGCAGATGTCGTATCAGCCTGATGTTTCAGTCAGATATGATACTTCATGCTGCTATATCTGTCAGTACACTCACTGTGGCCTATTTGGCTATAATATCACATACATGGGCATTGTTGAGGCACACAAACCACTTCCAAACACGTATAGGTTTCAAGCATATGGCTATTCCAAACACATCTGTACAGAGGACTGTACTGTGGTCTAACCTGCTGCATGTGAGGCAAATGCTGTTACCACACTATATAAAGTAATGGCAGCGGGAGGTGGTCATCAGACGTGTATGGTATACACATTAAAATGGTATAAGCCACACAAGACATGATCCTCACACACACAAAAACAGTTGCCAGCATTAGAACTCCTACCTATCAAGGTATTCCTAGCATAGTTCTATGCAGTTATGAGATGGCCACAGAAAGTATACATTTCCACCTCTTCCATAGGTACTTCTAAGGTGGATGACATCAACAGGTCTACTAAATTGGAGTGAAGGGAAGTGTAAAGGGCAGTACACATGTCAAAAATAGTATGAGTCAGACAGTATATAATTCACACACACAAACATACACTTGCCAGTATTGGGATTAGAACTCCTGCCTATCTAAGTATGTCTATTATAGTGTTACACAGTTACCGCACATGCTACAGAGCTTACTGAATTTTCACATGGCCAAAGCTGATGATAACTGCACAGCTGTGGTAAAGTATTACAGGTGGCAGACAGTCTGCCTTCTGTTCCATCCGTACATCATGCTAGTTCTTTCTGTCTTGCACTTCAACTAGCATTATGGCTTGGCACTTCACCAGGTTATTGTATCAAGAAGTGTGTCAGCCATCAGCAGTACTTGTTCATTACAGATGCAGCCCCAGTACTTACTAGTTATGTCCACCCCTCCTGGCATGTTTGAAGGGCTGTTATCTGTTCTTTCACCCATTAACCTGGTGCACTTGTCCATTCTGAGGCACTGTTGCAACTGCCTCATGTAGACAGACAACCCTCCCCTCTAAACTCCATACACTCAAACCTGTGAGGGTTACCCATATATCATCCAGTGTGGACTTATGCACTCTCCAGCAAAGACTGGACTAGCAGGTCAAGAGGATAAGATCAACACCTACACCACACCATGTGGAACATGTATTTCACCATGACACACACTTTGGCAGCCATGACATACAGTGAAAAGCCAAACACCAACCTTCCCAGAGGCACTCAATGGCGATTTACCCAAACAGCACAGATCAGCAAGGCAGACAACCACTCTGACACCGCGACATGGCACATGCCAAGGAATACATATTTAACCTACACAGTGTGTCCCTCAACCTAAGCTCCTACGGCTAACCACCTTGCACAATACAGTGATCATGGGTAACTCAATACTGAGGCACACACATCCCACTCACTAAGTTGAATATACAGCAGGTAACAGCCAAATGTCTATCACATGCCAGCATCCAACACATGACACAGCCAGTCATGTCACTCCACAACAACTACGAGTATCACTCTGTATCCATGTGGGTGTGAATTACTAGGGACACATCTCCCTGGACTACATGACAAGAGACATGGTTGAACTCTCTGATTATGTGATCCAGGCAGGTGTGACAGTAGCCATGGGCAGTGTACTGCTGTCACCCAGAATGATGCTGCGGTACTATCAACAGATGACTGACTGCAACATTGGCTTATGTGTTATGTGTCATTCTCAGGGAATCCAGTACCACTCTGTTTGGGATGACATGATTGACAAAACCCAATGACTTGCCATGGATGTCCTACATCTGTCACCGCTGGGTTTCCAGGTACTGGATAAGTGTCTTGCCACCCCTATGGTGCCTTATTAGGCAGTGTTCCTAATGTTATTGCCACCATAACAGCTACACATGTATGCAATCTGAGGGTCATGCTGCTCAATAGTAGATATCTAACTGTCAGGATGCAGTTGCTCATAACAGTCAGAGTGGAGGACACATGTCTGCTGTAATGAAGAGGTGGTTCACAGCAGCAGAGAGCAGATCTGCAGTGTCAGGCTGTGACACATTCCAGAGCTGTCAGCCCCCAAACATGGACCACACCACACCTCCACAGGTGGTGGTGTCTCCATATTCATTATGGATAGGAACACCTCCAGACTAGTATCCCATCATAATGCTTTGGAGATACTTCCGGTACAACTGCCTTGGGGTAATAGTGCAATACAGACCATAGCCTGCTATGGGTCTACATCTCTGTCCCTAGACTGTCAATGTACATTCCTCAACACCCTGCCTTCTGCAATGGTCCAACACAACACTGACATAGTATGAGTCTTGAACTACCCCTCCATCACCTGGGGAAAGTAGCCAAGCACCAGTATAGTGGCCCAACACTTCTGGGATTCATGATTTCCATTGTCCTAGACCAGCTCATACTGGCCCATGGTAGAGGATGCAACAACCTGGATCTGTGTTGACTACTTAAATATGGGACTGTTGCTCATCCACAGATGCCAATCCCTGCATGGGGGGATCCACACAGGCTGTAATCAACATGGAACTCAACATGTCAACCCCCCCCCCCCCACACACAAAGATAGCCACCTTGCAAAAGTTTTCTAAAGCTGACTTTGCAGCTATGAAAACAAGAGTGGATGTCTTCACTGCACCCATGGCAATGGGAAGTAGCTGCATGACTGTGGATTCATACACATAGGCAAAGTACAAACAGGTACATGAATGAATGGTACTAACCAGAGCCAACAGAACCCAGACACTGTTCTCCAAACACTGGAAGACAATGTGATGGTTCCCTGCCATTATTAAAGTGTACATCAGAAGGAGGACACCGATGCAGAGAAAGGTGGTGTCCCATGACTGTTGAACTCCCTTATTAGCCTCAAACACAACTTTGAATCCACTACAGGTATCTATGACAGCTGACACTGCCGACAGTCATAACAGCCTTTGATAGTTACATCAGCAACCTCACATATGCTCATATACACTAAGTGGTTATAAAAATACTCCATCTTTTGTTTATCTCAGATGCCATTTCTGTACTGGTAAGGTAAATACTGTTCACTGTACCAGGATATGTTATAGATACTTTTGTTTGTCTTGTTTTCATTTCTTGTTATAAACAAGGAAGAATTTACATGTTATATAAAAGTTATTAAAATTATATATGTACACACTGTCCACTAGGTAGAAGATTTCAGCAAAATGACATTATATAAGAAATTCCAAAAATATGACAACTCACACAGAAATACATTGACCATATATTTATAGTATAATAATCATAAGTCTACAGACATTGTTATCTATTTTATTTCTCAAAGAAAATGCAGCATAATTTCTTAACAGATTTAACTCTGTTATGGGAATCTTCTTTACTGAAAATCCTTTAGTCAGATCTAGTTGAAAGAATAGCACTTTGACCACATTTTGGATGGCATCTGCATGTTTTGCAAAGCACCTCCCATACCTCTAAATTGAGGATGTGCTTCTTTCCACCCCCACACGTACATGCATGCACATGCACACATACATACACACATATGCGCGCACACACACACACACACACACACACACACACACACACACACACACACACACACACACACACACACACACACACACACGCAACATTCAGGGTCACCAGTCATCAGAGAAGGATACAAAAACAAAATATCAGTTTTGACCAGTTTTTGACTAATGATCATCAGCCAAACAAATTATTCTTAAATCTGTGTCTGCATTGTGACTCTGTCCTTGTAACATTAGCATGTTATTGTACAATGATTAACCTTACAAAACTATTAACTATATATCTGCAAAACCTTAGCATATTATTTTATGATTTACAGAATGAATTACTGACTCGCAGCCTATCAGTAGTGTCAATGCAGTATTACACGTGAATGCACTATTATATCTGAATGCAATCTATATCAAATACATATAAAAATCTTTTTTTTGTCTCAGTAGGTCATTCCAGTAGCTGTGCTTCCTCTTATTCAACTTATTCTAAGCTGCTGAATCTCCATTCATGTCCTGTCAGACTTGCACAAGCAACACGTATGTTGCAAACAACATCTGCAGCTATAAATCAGATTCAGCTTCAAAACTCCTGTCTCTCCTTGGTACTAGCTCCAGAGAATTGTCGGTTACATGTAACTCAGACATTCCAAGTAAATGGAATAACATTTACTGGCATGGAAAAAGTGCAAGGATTAGGAGGGTAAAATTTATATGGGGAATAAAAAGAGGAACAATTGAAAGAGAGAGACTGAGAACTAATGCTAAGTAAAGTTGACCAAAGATCAGTGGTCTAAAACAGATATGCAAACCAAAAGGAAAAATGGATGAGGAAGGAAAGAAAGTGACAATCTAAGAGACAAAGTCAAACTGACGTTGAACCAAATATTGTTGAAAGGGACATTAGGGGAATTGAGGGTGGGATTTTAGAAAGGGAAGAACGGGACAAAGAAAGGATGGAAGAGGAAAAAAGAACTATCACAGAGGAGGGGTAGATCAAATTGAAGCAGGTTCTGCAGGGAAATCAAAGAGACAAAGTAACAGTGACATAAATTGAGGAGTGATAGAGAATTTGGGAGCAACTAAAGATGATGATGGAAGAAAAACAGAACAAAGGAAATACTGAGAAAAAAATTAGGGAGAACATCAGAAAACATATGGTAGAGACTGCTAAGGGAAAACTGGATAAGGATGAGCTGCATGTAAAGGGAAGAGGAGAAAATGTAGAAACTAAGGTCAAGCAAGGAAGAGAGTGAAGGTTGATAAGCCACACAAGATGAGAGGAAAGACTTGTGGGAGCTGGAAAAAAGATTAAACATCCTAACCAGGAGATGGAATATTCATATAAAATTACTACACTGATGGTAGTAGACACTTAGTAGATAGAGAAAAAGCAGGTGGTGCAAGAGAAGATATGGCATAAAAAAGGCAGGAACAATACAACTGTTCTGGGAATCTAAAAGAGTTAAAAGTGAATGCAAGCCAGAACAACAAAGAAAGGAAAATACTGTTGTTGAAAGTGGAGGTTAGATCTTCAATAACAAGCAGCTGGGCAGGGA